>NW_016805816.1:0-2412 GCF_001698545.2 Rhinopithecus bieti
AAAGTCGGCCAATCTGTGACAGCTTCTGCTTCTACTAGTCCTCCAAACTCTAAACACTATGGCTAAAAGTGAGTCAACTCCTTAAACATTCCTAGTTTTGAAAATCTGCCAATCCCTGACATTCAACCTTCTCAAAACCATATATATATATCAACTCTTGCTTTGTTCAGAGTGAATATGTTTTGTGTCATTCTCTTTTGCTTAGCAAGTAATACATTCAGCCTCTTTTGCTTAGCAAGTAATGCATTCAGCTTCATTGTTTCACATATGCAAGTGGTGATCTCTTCCTTAACATTTAAGGTTCCACTAAGTTAATTTTGAGGACTCTCATTTGGTGGCTTTCTGTGGGACTCTTGGACAAACAAGTTGGAGCTGGTATAGTGGCTTGTACCTGGAGTCCAAGCTACTCAGGAGACTGAGGAGGGAGGCTCACTTGAGTCCAGGAGTTTGAGGCTACAGTGAGCTATGATCATGCCTCTGAATACATAGCCATTGCATTCCAGTGATAAATACTTTTGGTATACAATTTTTTTTTAAGAGCCAGAGTGGTTGCTCTTGCCCAGGCTGGTCTCGAACTCCTGAGCTCAAGAAATCCTCCTACCTTGGCCTGCAAAAGTGTTGGGATTACAGGTGTGAACTGCTGTGCCCAGCAGGTACACAATTTTGATTTCCCTCCGAATTGTCTGCTTGGCGAGTTGATATCAAAAACAATTTGTGTTCTGACTTGTTTCACTGGGCTTTCTTTGCTGAATTAATTTTTTTATATTAATGTTTTTAAGCAAATAGACTTTTATAAAAATTGAGGTAAAACATTACATAAAATTTACTATATGAACCATTTTAAAGTATACAATACAATCGTTTGGGGTATCATATACATCTTTATATAAGATAATTGGAATTTTTGGCTTAGAGGCATGCCATTTGGTAAAGACTCTTGCAAAAATCTGCTTATTCTTTTCATAATTTTCTCTTTTGGTAAAATTTATTGACATATAGCTCAGGTGAGACAAAGACCTTTTGGCACACAACTTTTTTTTTTTTTGGACCATACAATTCACTCAAGTCTGAGATTCAATGGCTTATAGTATATTCACAGCACATGCAACCATCACCACAGTCAATTTTAGAATATTTTATAACCTCCAAAAGAAATCATGAACCATTTACCTATTGCTCTCCAGCCCCCTATTCCCTGCAGTCTTGACAACCGCTATTCTACTTTCTGTCTATATAGATTTGTCTATTCCGGACATTTAACACATATGAAATAATATAATACATGGTCTTTTATGACTAACTTCTCTCACTTTGCATAATATTTTCAAGATTCATCTATGTTGTAACATGTATCAGTATTTCATTCCTTTTAATGACCAAATAACATTCTATTGTGTGGATATAGATTAGAATGTTTATCCATTTGTCAGTTGGTAGTCATTTAGGTTGTTTCTATTTCTTGGCTATTATGAATAATATTGCTATAAACGTGTGTGTACAAGTTTTAGTGTGGTCATGTTTTCACTTCTTTTGGGTTTATACATAGGGCTGGCATTGCTGGATCATGAAGTAATGCTAAGTTTAACCATCTGGGGAAATACTAGACTGTTTTTCAACGTGGCTCTATCATTTGATTCCACCAGTAGGGTATGAGGGTTTCTCCACATTCTGGTAATCACTTGTTAATGTCTGCCTTTTGATTCTAGCCATGCTAGTGGGTATAAAGTGGTATCTTACTGTTGTTTGCATTTTCCTGGATAACTATTAATGTTACAAATCTTAGGCCAGGCACGGTGGCTCATGCCTATAATCCCAGCACTCTGGGAGGCTGAGGTGGGTGGATCACGAGGTCAGGAGTTTGAGACCAGCCTGGCCAACACAGTGAAACCCCGTCTCTATTAAAAATACACAAAATTAGCCGGGCGTGGTGGCGAGTGCCTGTAATTTCAGCTACTCAGGAGGCTGAGGCAGGAGAATCGCTTGAACCCGGGAGGTGGAGGTTGCAGTGAACTGAGATCAGGCCATTGCACTCCAGCCTGGGCCACAGTGTGAGACTCGGTTTCAAAAAAAAAAAAAGAGAGAGAATCTTTTCATGTAGTTATTTATTGGTCATTCATACATCTTCTTTGGAGAAATGTCTATTCAGATCCTTTTCCTATTTTAAGTTGAGTATTTTCTTTGCCTTTTATTATTACGAGTTTTAATATATTCTAGAAGCAAGTTTCTATCAGATACATGATTTGCAAATATCTTCCCCCATTCTGTGGGCTTTCATTTTCTTGACAGTGTCCTTTGAAACATGAAAGTTTTAAATTTTGATGATGTCTAATTTATCTAGTTTTTCTTTTGCTGCATAGGCTTTAGTGTTATATCTAAGAAACTAATCCAAGGCCACAAAGACTTACCCCGTGC
>NW_016805817.1:0-1929 GCF_001698545.2 Rhinopithecus bieti
CCCAGCCACTCAGGAGGCTGAGGCAAGAGAATGGTGTGAACCCAGGGGGTGGAGCTTGCAATGAGCCGAGATTGCGCCACTGCACTCCAGCCTGGGCAAAAGAGTGAGACTCCATCTCAAAAAAAAAAAAAAAAAAAAAAAAGGTTGAAAGACTCTCTCTATATTGGGTAATTACCAGATCATCCATTCATTCAATAAGTTTACTGAAGTTGCTTTAGAGAATACACAAAAAAGGGAATCTCTGTCCTTGTTAAGCTTAACACATGTAATCCTAGCACTTTGGGAGGCTGAGGCAGGAGGATCACAAGGTCAGGAGATCAAGACCATCCTAGCTAACATGGCGAAACCCCATCTCTACTAAAAATACAAAAAAAATTAGCCAGGCGTGGTAGCAGGCACCTGTAGTCCCAGCTATTCGGGAGGCTGAAGCAGGAGAATGGCGTGAACCCGGGAGGTGGAGCTTGCAGTGAGCCGAGATCGGGCCACTACACTCCAGCCTGGGGACACAGCTAGACCCCATCTCAAAAAAAAAAAAAGAAAAGAAATAAAAAGATACGGCCTGGCACGATGGCTCATGGCTATAATTCCAGCACTTGGTAGCCAAGGCGGGTGGATTATGAGGTCAGGAATTCAAGACCACGCTGGCCAAGATGGTGAAACCCCGTCTCTATTAAAATACAAAATTAGCCAGGTGTGGGGCGGGCGCCTGTAATCCCAGCTACTTGGGAGGCTGAGGCAGAAGAATTGCTTGAACCCAGGAGGCGGAGGTTGCAGTGAGCCAAGATCATGCCACTGCAATCCAGCCTGGGGGAAAGAGCGAGACTCCGGGTCTCCAAAAAAAAAAAAAGATATAATTTAAAATACAAGGCTAGGCACGGTGGCTCACATCTGTAATCCCAGCACTCTGGGAGGATGAGGCGGGCAGATCACAAGGTCAGCAGTTTGAGACAAGCCTGGCCAACATAGCAAAACCCCGTCTCTACTAAAAATACAAAAATTAGCCAGGTGTGGTGGCGGGCACCTGTAGTCCTAGTTACTTAGGAGGTTGAGACAGGAGAATCGCTTGAACCTGGCAGGTGGAGGTTGCAGTGAGCTGAGATAATGCCACTGCACTCCAGCCTGGGTGACAGAGCGAGACTGTCTCAAAAATAAATAAATAAATAAATAAATAAATAAATAATAAAAGCAGGGGAAAATATATATTAACCTATACATGAGGAGTGGACAAACTGATTTGAGATTTTCTTTTTTTGATTTGATATTTACTTCACCCCAGATTTCAAGTCTTTATCATAATAAAAGGGAAGTATAGAAAACTTTCAGAACTGGCAAAACAGCTAGGAATTTCCTCTTCAAATTTCACTTTGTAACTACTCACTACCTTCTACTCTGATGTTATCAGATAGCCTCGTTAAATGCTAACAGGCTTCTCTCTCTCTTAATAAGAAGGGTAGGCCGGGCGCGGTGGCTCACGCCTGTAATCCCAGCACTTTGGGAGGCCGAGGCGGGCGGATCACAAGGTCAGGAGATCGAGACCACAGTGAAACCCCGTCTCTACCAAAAATACAAAAAATTAGACGGGCGCGGTGGCGGACGCCTGTAGTCCCAGCTACTAGTGAGGCTGAGGCAGGAGAATGGCGTGAACCCAGGAGGCGGAGCTTGCAGTGAGCAGAGATCGCGCCACTGCACTCCAGCCTGGTGGACAGAGTGAGACACCGCCTCAAAAAAAAAAAAAGAAGGGTATACTCCCTGCAATCAAAGCCAGAGCAAGGCTCCAGGGCATAACTAGAGGTACAGGGGCTAAGGGCAGAAGAAAGCCAGCCAGGGTGGATCATTAGCAAAAACCTTAGTTCACAAATCCAAAAAGTTTCCTGTGCAGTTACTCCCAATATTTTTTCTGCCAGTTTCTTACATTTCAGGAGCTATGTC
>NW_016805818.1:0-2426 GCF_001698545.2 Rhinopithecus bieti
AAAAAGAAAAGTTAAAGCGAAAATAAAATATCTTCATGCTGTGAAAACCCCCGGCTCGGATGGCTTCACTGGAGACTTGTACCAGACACGTAAGGGAGAAGTCATACCAGAGCAACACAAAATCTTCCATGATTCTGGGAGTTGGGAACACTTTTGCAGCTCCTTTTATGAGGGCACCACTACACTGATACCAAAACCAGACAAATACATTACCAAAAAAAAAAAAAATACCGGTATCCCTCATGAACATGGATGTAAAAATCCTGGCCAGGCGTGGTGGCTCACGCATGGAATCCCAGCACTTTGGGAGGCCGAGGCAGGTGGGTCACGAGGTCAGGAGATCAAGACCATCCTGGCTAACACAGTGAAACTCTGTCTCTACTAAAAATACAAAACAATTAGCCGGGCGTGGCGGCGGGCGCCTGTAGTCCCAGCTACTCAGAGGCTGAGGCAGGAGAATGGCGTGAACCCGGGAGGTGGAGCTTGCAGTGAGCCGAGATAGTGCTACTGCACTCCAGCCTGGGCGACAGAGCGAGACTCCATCTCAAAAAACAACAACAACAACAAAACAGGCTGCAGTAAAGAAACCAGCTAAACCCCACCAAAACCAAGTGGCGATGAAAGTGACCTCTGGCCGTCCTCACTGCTACGCTCCTGCAAGCACCATGACAAATGCCGTGGCAATATCAGGAAGTTACCTTATATGATCTAAAAATGGGAGGCATGAATAATCCACCCCTTGTTTAGCATGTCCTCAAGAAATAACCATAAAAAGGGACAATCAGCAGCCCTAGAGTTGCTCTGCCTTTGGAGTTGCCATTCTTTATTCCTTTTCTTTTTTTTTTTAATGGAGTCTCGCTCCATTGCCCAGGCTGGAGTGCAGTGACACGATCTTGGCTCTCTGCAATCTCCGACTCCTGGGTTCAAGTGATTCTCCTGCCTCAAGCCTCCTGAGTAGCTGGGATTACAGGCATGCACCACCACGCCCGGCTAATTTTTATATTTTTAGTAGAGATGGGATTTCACCATGTGGTCAGGCTGGTCTCCAACTCCTGACCTTGTGATCCGCCCGTCTCAGCCTCCCTAGGTGTTGGGATTACAGGCGTGAGCCACCGTGCCTGGCCTACTTTCTTAATAAACTTACTGTCACTTTATGGACTTGCCCAGAATTCCTTCTTGTGTGAGGTCCAAGAACCCTCTCTTGGTGACCTGAATCAGGACCCCTTTCCGGTAACATTCTAATTTTTTGATTATTGCTGAATTTGGCTTGGTAATCTGTGCTAAGGAGGTCTTTTTTTTTTTTTTTTTTTTTTTTGGATGGAGTCTCACTCTGTCGCCCAGGCTGGAGTGCAGTGGCACAATCTTGGCTCACTGCAGCCTCTGACTCCCAGGTTCAAGGACTCAAGCGATTCTCCTGCCTCAGCCTCCTGAGTAGCAGGGATTACAGTCATGCACCACAACGCCCAGCTAAATTTTATGTTTTTAGTAGAGATGGGATTTCACCATGTTGGCCAGGCTGGTCTCGAACTTCTGACCTCGTGATTCACCCACCTCGACCTCCCAAAGGGCTGGGATTGCAGGTGTGAGCCACTGCACCCGGTCAGCCTGTTTTATCAGCGAGGTATGACCTGTATCTTGTTCCAAACTTCTGTCTCCAGTGACTAAGAATGCCTAAACCTCCTGGGAATGCACCCCAGCAGGTCTCAGCCATATTTCACCCAGACCCTGTTCAAGATGGAGTGGCTCTGGTTCAAACGCCTCTGACAAGAATACTTCACGATAGGTGTGGTTTATTCTAGGAATACAGGGTTAGTTCAATATTCTGAAATCAATCAATGAAATTCATATTAATGACTAAAAAGGGAGCAGGGTGTGATGACTCACGCCTGTAATCCCAGCATTTTGGGAGGCTGAGGTGGGCAGATCATTTGAGGTCAGGAGTTCGAGACCAGCCTGGCCAACATGGTGAAACATAAAACACAAACACAAAACATAAAACTTAGCGGGGCGTGGTGGGGCGCACCTATAGTCCCAGCTACTTGGGAGGCTGAGGCAGGAGAATCGCTTGAACCTGAGAGGCGGAGGTTGCTGTGAACCGACATCATGCCATCGCTTTCCAGCCTGGGTGACAGAGTGAGACTCCATCTCAAAAAAAAAAAAAAAAAAAAAAAAGGGGGGGGGGGAAAGCATGATAATCTCAAAAGATATAGAAAAAGCATTTGACAGAATCTAACACCCAATCACCCAATCCAATTCTAAACAAAAAGCCAAAAAACCCCTTAGAGAACGTCCTTAACCCGATGAAGGGCACCGGTGAGAAGTTCGCAGCTAAGCTCCTACTTCATGGTCAGACACGGAATGCCTTCCCCCTAAGGAACAAGGCAAGAGTGTCTGTTTTCACCACTTTTTTCCCCACCATTTTTTCC
>NW_016805819.1:0-1961 GCF_001698545.2 Rhinopithecus bieti
GCCAGAGGAGGAGGACGGGGGAGGACCGACGGGAGGAGGGCCCGCCGCTGGCCAACTCTGCCGGTTGGCGAAGCCACCCTGGGCTGGCTCTTGCCTCGCCGGCTGCAGGAGCGCCTCGCGGGGACGTCCGCCTATTCCATGGTCCGCGTGCTTGGGACCGGGTCCGGGCCGGAGCGAACAGGGAGCACCGAGAGAGCTGGGAGCATGAGCTAGCGCAGCTCCGGGCAGCCTGCAGCGGCGAAGCTGGTCGGGCCGCGGTTGGCGGGGGACAGTGCCTGGGACACAGCCCGGCGCTGGCCGGCACGGCGGGGAGGGGGCGCGCGGGGAGGAGACTGGGCTGGGGAGGGATCCCTGCGTGCAGTCCTTCAACCCTTCCGTGCCAGGGGAAGGGGGACGGCGCAGGGTTCCCCTCTCGGGAAGCACACACGCTGCCTCCCAGAGGCCAATCTTCACCAAGAAGGATTCGCTGGAAACTTTCGGAAAAACCGAGGAGCTCTTCAGCCTCCTCTCTACTTGCTACCTGGAGTCGGGGCGCCGCGAGTGCACTTGGCTGCCCGAGCCCAGCCGCTGGCATCGCCTCTTCTCGCGGGCCTCCCGGGTTTCCCTCTGCCCCCTTGCGGGGATCCCCCTGTGCGCCCGACTCGGGATCTGGAACAGGCCTCCCCAGTGGCTGTTGGTTCCATAAGGGTGTCCGGGCTCCCCCCTCTGGCCTGGGCTCACACTTCGCTTTCTGTGCGTGCTGGACGAAGCCCAACACTGTGGCTGATCGAAGTGGGGACAGCGGGCACGGTCCCTGGAGAGGCGGCCTGAAGAGGCTCCTGGCCTTGTGCAGGTAACACCAGCCTGCCCTATCTCCGACGTTAGAGCCTTAGTCCTCCCATTTTCCCCATTCCAGGTCTCCTGCGTCTCCTTGCTGAAGGTGTGGGCTGTCTTAGAGATGGCTGGGCTCGCAACCCTGCAGAAGGTGCCCATTTGAAGGGGACCCCTGGCCATCCCAGACACAGCCCACTCTCCCTCATTGGGCTTCCCTGGACTCTTCCCAGATGCTACCCTGGGGCTGCTGGCTGGGCTGAGGAGGAGATGCCCTTGTGGTAGGGCTGAAAACAAAAGTCCTTATTGAGAAAGGGATCACCTGAAACCAGGTGTCTGTCTGGGTGACTATCTCCATGGAATGCATTCAGATCAGGAAATCTGGCTTCATACCCTAAGGAGGTGGGAAGGAAGCAGAGAACCTCTGTACAGGGCTCCCCACTCTAGGTCCGGGAGGGCCTGCAGAGTTCAAAGGTGTCCCCACCTGTGACTGACCTTCTACACCCCCGCCACCCCGATCTCCTCCCAGACAATTCCTGACAGCATCTGGAGCCAGCAAGGTCACAGCAAAAGGCAAAGGAAGTGGTCATAGGTGGCCTCCTTTCCACAGAAAGGCCATTTCACCCAGGAAGACCAGAGACTTTTCCTTTCTGGGTGTATCATTTATTACTGCTGTTCTCAGCCTGGCATCTTCCAGACACTCAGGGTACCCCCCCCCCCCCCACAATGCCTGAGTGGTTTTCCCTTTGCTTTGGCTGCAGATACTAAAGAGGATGTAAAAATATGAGTTCATCCATGCTGGAGCGTGTGGGGAGAATTCTCTAGTTATGTTATCTCCATCAAGCTTTTGGAGACACAGAAAAGAAAGTTTAGTAGGTGAGAAGAATTCAGCTAACCAGGAAAGACACTCAAATAGTGTTTTCTAGTGAAAACGAGGGAAAATAAAAGGTGAGAGAGGGAATCTGGAATTAATTGAGTTAGAAAATGAACACTAGCTCCAGGGCAAAATACCATAGGCTCAAGGAATTGTGTAATCTGGTGATGGAGGGGGAGTTAGGAAGGGAGCCAGGGGGAAGGAGAATAACCAGGAATTGGCAATTTCTTGGAAATTATCTCAGCACCAGGAGAGAGAGAGAGAGAGAGAGAGAGAG
>NW_016805820.1:0-762 GCF_001698545.2 Rhinopithecus bieti
GTGGAATTGTTTATGATATTTAGCATCCAAAATAATTCACCTTTTCAAAATGAAAGGAATATTTTGAATTATAATCAAACAAAATGCAGCATTACATAGAATTCAGATGGTTACCTTTCAAAGGATGTGAAAGGCAGTACTTTACTTTTAAAATTACTGGTAAAATAAAGACAACCAATAGGAGAGAAGTATTTAAAATAATTCTCAAGTTCTTCAGTAATGGGCATTAAACTAGTTAACAGTAACTACTCAGTATTTTACAAAGGTCAAAGTCCAAGATAAGTGCCTAAATTACCTTATTCTGATATTGCCACCAAAGCCACATTTGCTTTTATTTCTTGGATTTCAAACTATGGATAGAACCTAATAGGAGTGACTATATAGCAATATGCCTGTCTCTAATAGACATATCAGAACACATATGATTATATTAATGTTGTCTCTTCAGTGCAGTTCGGTGATATTGCCACTAGTCAAAGCATAATGAGAATCTTCTTTGGCAATCTTTCCTTTTTAAAATTGATGTATAACCACACAGAATACACAAATATTACATATACAGATCAATGCATTTTTCATATATGTACAACCCTGTAACTGTCACCCAGATCAAGTTGTAGGACATTTCTTGAACCTCAGAAAGCCCCCTTATGCTTCCTACCAGTCATTAACCTCTCCCAAAAGAAACCATTCCTCTAAACTGTGTCAACATAGATTTGTTGTGACAGTGTTTGAACCTTATATAAATGGAATCATACAGTT
>NW_016805821.1:0-204 GCF_001698545.2 Rhinopithecus bieti
CAGGTCCATACACATCCACACACAGGTCCACACACATACACACACACGGGTCCACACACATCCACACACAGGTCCACACACATCCACACATAGGTCCACACACATCCACACACACAGGTCCATATACATCCACACACAGGTCCACACACATCCACACACAGAGGTCCACACACATCCACACATAGGTCCACACACATCCACACA
>NW_016805822.1:0-370 GCF_001698545.2 Rhinopithecus bieti
TCTTTTTTTTTTTTGTCAAGATGACTTTTATCATCAGTACATGTCACAAGAAAACATTTAAAATGACACTGAAACAATCATTGAAATCATGGTGCATGGAGGAAAAGGTAAAGAAAACAACTTTTGGCTTGTTTTGGCATGAGACCTTGATACCATTTGGGTTCCCCAAAACCATATGAAGGGTGGTAAAATAGAAATGCTCAAAACTGACTTAAAAAAAAAACAGGCTTTACAAAACCCTCTTTTTTCTTAACCCAGCCACTTCTCGACATGGTCTGCACATACAGTAGATACATTCATTATTGTCCAAGGGAAGACAGTAACTGCCTTTCATTTTAAAGAGCTTGGTGGAGAGGCTAAAGAAATGTGC
>NW_016805824.1:0-764 GCF_001698545.2 Rhinopithecus bieti
AAAATTTTTGCGGATATAATTCTGGCTTTAAATATAAAGGAAAATTACATAGATAACCCATTGAAATTATAAATGGAGATATAAAAATGTGAGCAAAGTATAAAGATTTCTATATGAGTTGTTTCTATTATGTTGATAAGATTGACAAAATCCTCTGTGTTTTATAATTTATGTATTCTTGTATAGAGTGAACTACTGATAATTTGCTAAAATGTGCCAATAAAATTACAAATCTGTTTGTTCTGAAATAGCTAACAATTGTTTTTAATTGCATATATATGTTAATTTGGTACATACAGTTCAAATTAATCTTGTATTCACAATTGATTAGTTTTTTTCTTGCAATTATCTTTGCCTAATATTAATATTGCTATCTTTTTCTTAATTGGTTGTGGGTTTCCACAATATGTATCTAGATGTAAATTAGTCGATCTCGTTTTATTTTTGTCTAATTCTGTAGAAGCAGATAGTCACACAATTTTTATTTTGATACAATCTCAAAATTAGCTTTCTATAAACAGAATTCATATAACAAAAATGTTACTGCTATCTACATTTAGTCTCCATTTTGTGAACTTTTCTGTTGTAACATTAGTTCTAAGGTGATTTGGAATATATATATTCAGTTTTAAACCAATAAGACTTTAGCTAAAATGTATTCTATAAGTTATTTGTAGAAATATATTCATCTAATTATAAATACCAAAAGAATAAAGTTTGACTTTTCTTTGAAAATATCTTTTCATTTTATTTTTAAATTATTA
>NW_016805825.1:0-370 GCF_001698545.2 Rhinopithecus bieti
GTTTCAAACACACAGAAAATATGGAAAATAATATTGAGTCCAGTCAGATCTCAACATTACCCCACAGCTATGTTAGGTCTGATTTATTTATTCAGAATATTAGAAATACTACAAACAGACCGGGCGTGGTAGCTCACACTTGTAATCCCAGCACTTTGGGAGGCTGAGGCAGGTGGATCACCTGAGGTCAGGAAGTTTGAGATCAGCCTGGCTAACATGGTGAAACCCGGTCTCTACCAAAAATACAAAAATTAGCTGGGTGTGGGGGCGGGTTCCTGTAACCCAAGCTACTCAGGAGGCTCAGGCAGGAGAGTCACTTGAACCCAGGAGATGAAAGTTGCAGTGAGCTGAGATTGCCTTATTGCACTCC
>NW_016805826.1:0-956 GCF_001698545.2 Rhinopithecus bieti
CATTCAAAAACAAACAAAATATATATATATATGTATTTTTTTGACTTTAAGTTCTGGGATACATGTGCAGAACATGCAGGTTTGTTACATACATGTGCAGAACATGCAGGTTGTATACACATGCCGTGGTGGCTTGCTGTACCTATCAACCCGTCATCTAGGTTTTAAGCTAAAATCTCTTTTTAATCATGTCAGTGATAATACTTTTACCCACTATAATTGATTCATCTACCAGAAATAACACACGAACCAACATCAATAACTCAACCTTTTGAAAATCAGACCTCCACGAAAATCTTACAATTAAAATTTAAAATTTCTTCAGCTCCTTAAATTCTCACCAGTCTGATATCTACATTCTTATAGGAAGACGTTTTAATAGCCTACAGTAGTCAACTCTAACTGATGAATTCAAAGGGATTCCAATCAAAATGCCAATCATAATTTTTCTAGAAAATGATTAATCACTTCAGACTATATTGAGAAGTATTAAAATGAATAGCTATTAAAATTCTAAAAATGAGAATTACAAAGAATCTGCCTCAATATTAAGACATATAAAGACACAGTGAAACAATGTGCCACAGTTGCCAAAAGACACATCAACGGAGCAAAAGACAGCCCAGCAACAGCCCCAAACCTGTGATAAAATGTAGACCTAGCATTCATATCTGTGGGGAAAAGATAGGTGATTTAATAAATATCAATGAAACAATTGTCTAGCTTTTGCTTAAAAAAAAAAAAAAAATGGTTCCTAGCCAGGCACAGTGGCCCACACCTGTAATCCTAACACTTTGGGAGGCCAAGGCAGGCAGATGGTGAGGTTAAGATATCAAGACCATCCTGGCCAACGTGGTGAAACCCCGTCTCTACTAAAAAATACAAAAATTAGCTGGGCATGGTTGTGTGTGCCTGCAGTCCCAGCTACTCAGGAGGCTGAGGCAGGAGAATTGCTT
>NW_016805827.1:0-1685 GCF_001698545.2 Rhinopithecus bieti
ACTGTTTTGGGGTATCTGAGAAGGGATATTTTGGATCGCATGGAAGCCTATGGTGACAAAGGAAATATCCTCAGATTTAAACTAGAAAGAAGTTTTCTGAGAAATTTCTTTAATGTGTGAATTCATCTTACAGAGTTACAGCTTTCCTTTAATTGAGCAGTTTGCTTTCACTGTTTTGTGAAATCTGCAAAGGGATATATAGGAGCACATTGAGGCCTGTGGTGAAAAAAGGAATATCCTCAGAAAAAAGTAGAAAGAATCGTTCTGAGAAACTGCTTTGTTATGTGTGAATTCATCTCACAGTGTTACACTATTCTTTTCATTGAGAAATTTGCTAACACTGTTTTCTTGGAATCTGCAGTGAGATACTTGGTAGCACATTGAAGCTTATGGTTACATAGGAATTATCCTCAGAAAAAAGTAGAAAGAATTGTTCTGAGAAACTGCTTTGTTATGTGTGAATTCATCTCACAGTGTTACACTATTCTTTTCATTGAGAAATTTGCTAACACTGTTTTCTTGGAATCTGCAGTGAGATACTTGGTAGCACATTGAAGCTTATGGTTACATAGGAATTATCCTCAGATAAAAACTAGAAAGAAGCTTTCTGAGAAACAGCTTTGTGATGTGTTAATTCAGCTGACAGAGTTACATGATTCTTTTCATGGATCAGTTTTGCAGCTGTGGTTTTGTGGAATCTGAGAAGGGATATTTTGAATCACATTGAAGCCTGTGGTGACAAAGGAAATATCCTCAGACAAAAACTGGAAAGAAGCTTTCTGGGAAAGTTCCTTGTGATGTGTGAATTCATCTCAGAGCATTACAACTTTCTTTTCATGGAGCAGTTTGCAAACACTGTTTTCATGGAATCTGCAAGGGGATATTTCTGAATGCTCTGAGGCCTAAGGTGAATAAGGTAATATCCCCATGTAAAAACTAGAAGAAAGCTTTCTGAGAAACTGCTTTGTGATGTGTGAATTCACCTCACAGATATATACATTTCGTTTCATGGAGCAGTTTGCTAACACTATTATCGTGGAATCTGTAAAGGGCTGCTCGCGAACACATGGAGGCTAATTGTGAAAAAGGAAATATCCTCAGAGAAAAACTAGAAAGAAAATTTCTGATAAAGAAGTTTTCTGTGAATTCATCTCACAGAGTTACACTGTTGTTTTCATTGAGCAGTTTGATCACACTATTTTCTTGGATTCAGCAATGGGATACTTCCCAGCGCATTGAAGCTTAGGGTGACAAACGAAATATCCTCACATAAAAACTAGAAAGAAACAGATTGAGAAACTGCTTTTTGATGTGTTAGTTCACCTCAAAGAGTTACATAATTCTTTTCATAGATCAGTTTGGTAGCACTGTTTTGGGGAATCTCTGAAGGGATATTTTGATTGCATTGAAGCCTATGGTGACAAGAGAAATATCCTCAGATATAAACCAAAAAGAAGCTTTCTGAGAAACTTCTTGGTGATGCGTGAATTCATCTCACAAAGTTACACCTTTCTTTTCATGGAAGAGTTTGCTAGTACTGTTTTCCTGGAATCTGCAAAGGAATATTTTGGAGTGCACTGAGGCCTAGGAAATGTCCTCAGATAAAAACTAGAAAGAAATTTTCTGATAAAGAAGTTTTCTGTGAATTCATCTTACAGAGTTACACTGTTGCTTTCATTGAGCAG
>NW_016805828.1:0-1944 GCF_001698545.2 Rhinopithecus bieti
TGAGGTCAGTTCAAGATCTGCCTGACCAATATGGTGAAACCCCATCTCTACTAAAATACAAAAAAATTAGCCGGGCGAGGTGGTGTGTGCCTGTAGTCCCAGCTGCTGGGGAGGCTGAGACAGGAGAATTGCTTGAACCTGGGAAGCAGAGGTTGCAGTGAACCGATGTTGCGTCACTGCACTCCAGCCTGAGTGACAGAGCGAGACTCCGTCTTAAAAAAAAAAAAAAAAAAAAAAAAAAATTTACACATCACCTTCGGTGCAGCCATGGCTACAAGGCTCCTACTAACAGATGAGCATCATCCAGGGTAGGACTAGGTTAGGAGCGGGATAAAAAGTAGGTTTACAGCCTCTTTTCCAGCATTGCTCGAGGCATTCAGTGGACAAGGAATAAAAGAGAGGTTGGCTGTGCAAGTGATGCCAAAAGAAACAAGATTCCACATGTCAGGAGATTGAATGCCCAACAGAGCAAAGGGCACTGAACCTTTTGCCTTTTGCCCAAAGACATATTAGTTGTTTCACCTGAAATCCTTTCAAAGAAAGTCTAATCGTCTCCGCTCCAACTCTGCCTCCGAGTGAATCCAACAACCTCTATTCAGAGTACAAGGGGAAGCCTGGCTTATCAACAACAGCAAGTGCTACTTTCAAAGCCAAGAAACACTCCTTTACGTCGGATAGTCTTCTGCCCCAATTCAGTCTTCTACAAGGTGAAGACAAAAACACTTGGCTCCCAGCCTAAGTTCTCCATTTTCCCAAACATCTGTCAACTTAGTTTTCTTTCAGATAAGCCCCTCTCCATTCCCAGCATTCTGGTGGCCCCAGATGAACCCTCTGCCAGGAGTCCTGTCCCTTCAGAAAGTTCCTTCCCCCAAGATCATCTCATTTCCCCCACTTTTCCTAAGGTGGTTCCCAGGCCCTGTCCCAAGTCTAACACTCCCGGTCCTCCATGTGTCAATTTACTAGCAGATCCTACTCCTCCCTGGCATAACTCTTAAGAAAGTCATCTCCCTCACCATACACCCTTGTCTTCCCTTATAATATCACCCCCTTTTCCCTATCTATCCTCAGATGGAAAGAGACAGACACACAAATTAATCTGTTCTCAGCTCCTAACTCCCAAGCCTCTCCAGTGCTCAGGTTGCTCCACAGTACCTAATCCTTCCCTATAGTTTCCGCCCAATCCTGGCATCCTCAGCCCCTCACTCCAAACCCCAACCTTTTCCCCCCCTCCCCAAATCCAGATCTCCTGTGCTTTTTACTCTCAGCCAATACCATAACCCTTTTCCTCCCAAGTCTACCCACTATGCCTGAATGCCTAAGTATTTTCCTCTCATCCCACGTCCCTTGGCCCTTGGCCCCTAATCCTCGAAAAACCTTAGGAGCTGCCCACACCATCTCCCTTCCGCCCCTTCTGCCTCCGTGGCCCCTAACTCTCCTCTAGCCCTGCTCAGCCCTCTAATTCTTCCTATGCCCCCGGTGCTCCCCCACTTGTCCTACCCGTCCCTGGAAGGGGGTGGCCCTCAGTACCCGCCTGGCTCGCCCGGCCGCCGAGCTCGAGAGTCCCTTCCCTTCCCCTAGGGGCCCCGAGGCCGCTGCCAGCGCTGGCACGGCGGGGCCGGCTCACCAGTTGGTCATGTCCAGGAAGAAGGCGCAACCGGCAGGATTGAGCTGGAAGCCGAGCAGCCTCTGGAACTCGGAGATGAGCACGTCCTTGTCGGTGGTGCCCAAGCAGCTGAACTTCTGCATCAGCTCCGGGTCCAGGTCCACGTCCATGCCCTCCATGGCGGGGCCCGGACACCCGCTTCCCCGCCTCCTCACAACCGAGCCGCCGCCGCGCCGCCGGGCCCGGGGACCGGGAGGGGGCCCGCTGCTAGCTAGCGTCGTGACCCCGCTCCTTTGAGGTAGGCCCCGGGCCTCTCACAGTCTCATAGGGGTAAACTCACT
>NW_016805829.1:0-1437 GCF_001698545.2 Rhinopithecus bieti
GATATCCTTTTAAATAAATGATATTGAAGCAACTGGGTACACATTTACCAGATAAAAAGGTAAACTTTGACATCACTCTCACGTCTTAAATAATACTTAACCCAAAGTGGATTGTAAACTTAACTATAAGATATAAAACTATACAATTTTTAGAAAAAAAAAACTTAGAGGAAAATATTTAAGATCTAGGGCTAGGCAAGTGGTTCGTAGACTTGACACCAAAACATGACCCATAAAATGAAAACAAAATGATAAATTGGAAAGCAAAATTGAAAATATTTACTGTGTGAAAGTCCTCATAAGGAGGATGAAAATACAAGCTATGGAGAGACAAAATATTTGCAACCTGAATATCTGATAAGAAACTTATATCTAGACTATATAAAGACATCTTTGTAAAACATAGTAAATATAAGCAAAAAAAAAAACAATCCAATTAAAATGGGCAAAATGTTTGATGGGACATCTCACTGAAAAAAAGACAGGGAAGCCTAATAAATACGAGTAATTTTCAACATCATTAGCCATTAGGCAAATACACATTAAAACTAGAATTAAATATTACTAAAAACTTATGAAAATGACTAAAACAAAAAAATGAGACAAGTGGCAAGCACGCAGAGAAACCGCATCCTATATGTATTGCTGATGGGAATGTAAAATTGAACACTATAAAACAGTTTGACAATTTCTTATAAAACTAAAAATTTGATTACCATATGGCACAACAATTGAACTTTTTGACCTTTATCCCAGAGAACGGCTATATTTTTGTTTACAAAAAATTATACACTAACGTTCAAGCAGCTTTATTTATAATATTCAAAATTGGAAATGACTCAGCTGTTATGAGATATGTGATGAGCTAAACCATCCATTTCATAGAATACTGCTTACCAATGGACTAGTGATGGGCACAAAACTAATCACAAGGGCATTATGCTGTGTGAAAGAGCTCATCTCGAAAGGTAACATAAAGTATGATCCCATTTTCAGAACAATTGTGAAGAGAGAAAATTGAAGAGATGGAGAACAGATTTGTGGTTACCAGAGCTTATGGGGGAGAAGTAGAAAGATGGCTCTGGTCTTAAGCTGGTAGCACAATAGATACTTGTGATAGAACTGTTCTATATCTCCACATTGATAATGATCATACAAATCAGCAAATGTTATGAAATTGCATAGAAATAAATATATGCACACAAAATAGTGCACGTAAAACTAGCAAAACCTGAATAAGTTTGGTGAATTGTATAAATGTTAATTGACACCGTACTATAGGAAAATTGTTATCATTGGTTATCATTGAAACTGGGTGGTAAGTTTACATGAAATTTATCTGTGTTGTTTCTTTCTACTGAATGTGAATTTAAAATTACCTCAAAATTAAAAACTAAAAAGATTCAGCACTGTTAGCATCTTTCTTTAAACATTATA
>NW_016805830.1:0-765 GCF_001698545.2 Rhinopithecus bieti
AGCAGCAAATGACATGAGGAAAATTCGAAGGGTTAAAGTATTTAAAATCTTTATAATATTTTTAGGAAGTTGTAAACATACTAATTTATAGTACACTATGTATAGGTCAAGAGTTCATGCTATAGTCTCTAGGGTAATCATTTAAAAATACTAAGTAAATGAATAACTACCAAGTTAAATGTTGAAGGAAATGTAATAATACTACACATAAAAAGTACTAATTTAACCCAAAAAAGAAGAACAGAGGAATATAGGAATAACAAAAAAGATAGGAAAAGTAAATGGTTGATATAAACCCAAAGGTATCAGTGATTACATTAAAGGTAAGTGGACTAAATACTCCAATTTAATAATAAAGATTTTCATATTAGATTTTAAAAATTGAATACTGCTTACAAGAGACACAACCTAAATAGGAGGAGACAGAAAGATTTAAAGTAAAAGTCCAGAAAAAATATATCACGCAAACACTAACCAAAGGAAGACTGGTATAGTTACACTAATATCAGACAAAATCAACTCTAAGGCAAGATATAGTCATACTAAAGATAAAGGGACATTTCTTGATGATGGAAAAAAAGAGGCTGACCTATCAGGAAGAACAAAGAATCCTGAATTTTAATTTACCTCATATAAAACTGGAAAAATTCCCTTTTAAAACTGGCACAAGACAGGGATGCCCTCTCTCACCACTCCTATTCAACATAGTGTTGGAAGTTCTGGCCAGGGCAATCAGGCAAAAGAAAGAAATCAAGGGTATTCAGT
>NW_016805831.1:0-1925 GCF_001698545.2 Rhinopithecus bieti
TCAGGAATTCAGTTGTACATAAAATTGAACCTGCTCAACAGCTGAGGGAGACTAGAAATGATGGGTCCATATCCTGGTGCATTGTCATACAATTCAAACAATGGTGCAGCTACCAGCTTGTAATTTTTAGGGACTGCAAACAAGGCTTTTTCTTGAAGCTGAACCAGAAACAACTTCTTATGTTCCTTAGGCTTTGTAATATGTGCAGGAATATATGGATACTGAGGAGGTTCAAAATTTGGTCTCCACCAGTTACCAATGCAGTCATCAATGACCCAGTCTTGCAAAACTCCATCCTGACGACCCAGTATCTCTGTCATTAAGCGTTTTAGTCCTTCAACTTCATCTTCTCCTGGGTTAAGTTCACCACCAGGTAGTTTGAAGAAAGTTGTTCCCAGCTGTAGCAGTAACACATGGGGTAGCCGGTGCTCATGTACAATCAGAACCCCTTCTACAGTCCTCCTCATTCCAATTTTATCAAATTCTTCCCTCATGCGCTGAAATCTGGCTGCCACAGAGCTGTCCTCATAGAGGGGCTCTTTTGTACCAAAAGTATAATTGGTAAGAGGGTACAGATTGATGGTGCGCTCCAGGGTGAGGGGCTTGGTCTGCTGGATGTACTTGTTGCCCACCTGAGTGACCCCCCGTGGCCAGCCGGTCTGCGAGCGATTGGGCGGTACCATAGACATGCTGGCAAGCTCCGGCGCTGGCAGCGAGCATAAAGTGGGAGGCAGGGGAGACTTTCCCAGTGCGGAAAGCGGTTATCTGCAACCCCCTCAGCAGCTACCGCCCGCCATTAACAGAGCACTGAGTTTCTAAAGAACTTCCTTTGTTAGTAACATTCAACCTTCATATGTGTGGTCATGACTCATTGCTATGAGAAATGTGTCCCATGTTTCTCCACTGGGAGAAAACCCTTGGAACCTTGTTCTCGTTTTCCTCCAGACTACTCAAGTACCTTTTCCCCTTTGCTGATTTTGTGGTGTATTCTTTTACTGTAATAAGCCTTAATCATGAGTATGACTGTATAATGAATGCTGTGACTCCTAGCAAATCACTGAACCTGGAGGTGGTCTTGGGGACACTCCAACACAGACTATAAAACAACTACACTTATAATTATAACATTTAAAAAATATGAAACTGAAGAACTCTCCAGGAAAAGGGAAATGTAAAAGCGACCAATGATAGTTGAAAAAAAGAATAATATTAACTTTTAATAATATTAAATTTTAAAAGTTAGTATTTTAAAATTAATTTTAATAAACAAAATTAAAACTAAAATTGCACTTGGTTTAAAACAGAGAAGACACAGCTGAGATGAAATTTATGAACTAAATGACAGACTAACTGATTTGAAAACTATTTTATCTCAATATCTTTAAAATTGTATACATTTTATTTTGCATCAATGTGATAAGAAAACATTTTGTCTTAGTTTATTTTTCTTAAACTCAATGATGTCTTAGATTTGATGAAGTTCAGTAAGTCAGAAGAAATTATCTATTAAACATAATGGCAAAAATCGCAATTACTTTTGCACCAAACTAATAGACTAGAGCACAAAGGGACAAAACAAAATGAAAAATAAAGAAGGAAAGTAACTAACCTATAATTTTATTTTATTTTATTTTATTTTATTTTTTTTAATGGAGTCTTGCTCTGTCACCCAGGCTGGAGTGCAGTGGCTTGATCTCGGCTCATGGCAACCTCTGTCTCCTGGGTTCAAGCGATTCTCCTGCCTCTGCCTCCCAAGTAGCTGAGACTACAGGCATGTGCCACCACGCCTGGCTAATTTTTTTGTATGTTTAGTAGAGACAGTGTTTCACTGTGTTAGCCAGGATGGTCTCGATCTCCTGACCTCGCGATTCCTCCGCCTCAGTCGCCCAAAGTGCTGGGATTACAGGCGTGAGCCACTGCGCCCA
>NW_016805832.1:0-2689 GCF_001698545.2 Rhinopithecus bieti
CTGGAGTGCAGTGGCCGGATATCAGCTCACTGCAAGCTACCCCTCCCGGGTGCGCGCCATTCTCCTGCCTCAGCCTCCTGAGTAGCTGGGACTGCAGGCGCCCACCACTACGCCCGACTAATTTTTTTTATTTTTAGTAGAGACGGGGTTTCACTGTGTTAGCCAGGATGGTCTCGATCTCCTGACCTCGTGATCTGCCTGCCTCAGCCTCCCAAAGTGCTGGGATTACAAGCGTGAGCCACCGCGCACGGCCAGACATGGTAAGCTTAAGCAGCGTTAGCTACATCTACTGTTAATGTTGAACATCCATTCTCTGACCACTCCATTACCAACCTCAGAATTCTGCATGCAGGCACCCCCTGCCCTAGATTTCACAAGAGAGATCCTGTGAAATCCTGTGGTTTCAGGGTGGACGGAGGCCAGGCAACTGGAGAAATCAGAGCCTGGCCTCCCAAAGACCTGCTCGCTCTGACTGCACTGGGCACCCCTGGGAGGATCCGGCACCCATCTCCCTGGGCTGGAAGCCTTTAATCTGAGGGGGAGGCAGGGAAGCTAGACACTGGGACTCCCAAACTGGTGAACATTAGAATACCCATCCCCCTGTACTTGATGAGACCCTAGTCAAACCTCCTGACAAGATGACACGACCCCTTAGGGATCCGCGCCTGGGCAATGTTGGACAAGGGTGGAGCCGGGCAAAAGGACGACCAGAGATGGGCGGGGAAGGTTTCGTCGGTGGCTCCTTGGTCTAGGCTATGATTGTTCCTTAGGGTGCAAGAGTCCAATACTGGACAAACCCATGTTCTCAGACTTTATTCTTTTAATGTGGCACAGTCTTGCTGTGGTCCCAGAAGAGGAAAACCTTACTGGGCAGCTTCCTCACGGCAGCTGCTAACAAGAGCAGGGAACGGCTGTTCTCCTGGTCTTCCAGGTAGGCACCGCGTCCTTGGGCCCCCATAAAGGGTCTACAGCGATACTTGGAGTAAACGCCCCCCAGCTCAGGAACTCAGGATGTTTTCCTGGGGTGAGCAGGCATCTGCTTTCACCAAGTCTTGCATTGCCAGGGACAGATGGCTGAGAGAAGAAAATCGACCCACGTGGAACAGAAACTCACAATGCTATCCCTGTGGGTGAGGCTCGCAGGAAAAGTAGCCGCCCAACGTGGGGCTCGAACCCACGACCCTGAGATTAAGAGTCTCATGCTCTACCGACTGAGCTAGCCGGGCTCGCCGCAGAGAGTTTCTTCTGGATTTCTAGATTAAAGCACAGTCCGGGACCAGGAGACGTCGGTGTTGGTACTACACTGTGGAACACAGTTGCTCTGCGACAAGCGTCTTCCTCAGGCCTGCCCCAAAGGCGAGGCGCAGACCGATGCCCCCAACGGTGGCTGGATCCGGGTCCTTCTCTGCGTCGGAGGCCCACCCGCGGACGCCCCCAGCGTGGCAACTCCTGAGTCCGCTGGAGGCGGATGGATGGAACCGCTTGAGGCGACTCCGGGGATGTGGGACCCCGCCCCGACTCACGGCGGTGGAAGCGGGTCTGACTTGTGGATTCCTCATTCACGCGAAATATCTTTGCTGAGCCCCGACTTCGAGCCGAGCCAGGTCCCATGGAGGCAGCAGACCCTGGGCATCCAGCCCCGTCGGAGGGGGTGGCACAGAGCCGGGGCGGCCAGACTGGGGCAAAATATTGTTGTGATTCCTGCCCGAAGTGTGGGGGTGGGGGTTCGGAGGAGAGAGGGACTGCGGGAGCTGCGAGGCGCCCCGGAAAGAAAACCGTGTCCCCGCCAGGGGGAGGTGGGCTGGGCTGGGGTGCAGGGGGCCGGGAGAAGGTGGGGAGCGGCGGGCAGTGACGGCGGGAAGCAGACAGGAAACCCCCGCGACCCAGCGGCCTCCTGCGCTGGGTTCCGTACCTCGCATCCCCCCTGGGCAGGTGACGGTTTCCCGTTCCTTTCTAGGACCCTTGGCCTTTGCCACTGCTGTTCGGCTGCAGAAGAATCCTCTAGGTGGGATTGGTGGCTCATGCCTGTGATCCCAGCACTTTGGAAGGCTGACGGGATAGGATCGCTTGAGCCCAGAGGCTGGGGACCAGCCTGGGCAATATAGTGAGACCTCGTCTCTACAAAAAATAAAAATTTAAAAATTAGCCGGGCGTGGTGGCGCACGCCGTGAGTCCCAGTTACTCGGGAAGCTGAGGTGGGAGGATCCCTTGAGTTTGGGAGGTTGAGGCTGCAGTGAGCTACGATTGCACCATCGCACTCCAGCCTGGGCAACAGGGCAAGACCCTGTCTCAGAAAAAAAAAAAAAGAATCCTTCCGAACCCTCAGCACATTCATCTCCCCAGGTTCTAGTCTCCTCCTTGGCGGGGCTGTGGGGGGAACGGCTTCAGGCGCCCGGTGGACTCTTTTTCCTGGCTCTTCTGTTCTCACTCCACGCTGAGGTCCTATTTTTTCCAGGACCCCAGAGTTCAGCCAGGAGGGGGCGCTCCTTAAACCCTAGGTCCAAGGGTTAAGGGAGATGCCTGAGAGGGCTCAAGCCACATTCCTGAGAGTGGCGGGTGGGGGGGATGGAGTCTCATCTCGACTCACCTAGCTAGCCAGACTGGGGCAGGCTGTTATGCTGCCGTGCTGGTCGGGCCTTGGGGGAAGGCGATCCGGACGGGAAAACAGCAGTTTAAAAAAGAAAAGAGG
>NW_016805833.1:0-1684 GCF_001698545.2 Rhinopithecus bieti
AAATAGTGTAAAGTTGTCAGATTAAAATACTGGGTTATAAACTAGTTTTTGAAAGCCTCATGGTAACCTCAAACCAAAAAATATACAATAAATAAAGAATTAAAAGCAAGAAACTATATCATATCACCAGAGAAAATTATGTTCACTAGAGGAAAACAGGAATAAAAGAAAGAAGAAAAAAAAGACCACCAAACAAACAGAAAACAAACAACTACATGGCAGGAGTAAGTTCTTATTTACCAATAATAACATTGAGTGTAAGTGGAATAAACTCTCCAATCAAGAGTAATAGACTGCGGCTGAATGGATGAAAAAACAGGACCCATTTATCTGTTGCCTACAAAAAAATCCACGTCACCTATAAAGACACACATAGAATGGAAAAAAGAGGGATGGAAAATATATTCTATGCCAATGAAAATGAAAAAAAGCAGGAGTCACTATACTTATACCAGACAAAATAGGTTTCAAGACAAAAACTACAAGAAGAGACAAAGAAAATCATGTATAATGATGAAGGGGCCAATTCATAAAGAAGTTCTAAGAATTTTAAATATGAATCCACCCAACATGGAAATACTCAGATATATGAAGAAAATTTTAGTAGAGCTAAAAAGACAGATAGGCCTGAATAAAATAATAGGTGGGGATGTAAGCATTCCACTTTCAGCATTGGACAGATCTTCCAGCCAGAAAATCAACAAAGAAACACTAGACTTAATCTGTACTATAGACCAAATCATCTAATAGATATTTATAGAACATTTCATCCAAGACCTGCAGAAAACATTCTTTTCCTAAGGACATGATCATTCTCAAGGGTAGACCATATGCTAGGTAACAAGACAGGTTTTAAAACATTAAAAATATTGAAATAATATTAAACACCTTCTTGGACCACAATGGAATGAAACTAGAGATTAATAACAATAGAAATTTTGGAAACTATCCAAATACATGGAAACAAAACAATATTCTCCTGAATGACCAGTAGGTCAATGAAGACATTAAGAAAGAAATTGAAAAATTTCTGGAAACAAACAAATGATAATGCAAAGATAACATACGAAAATCTATGGAATGCAGCAAAAGCAGTAGTAAGAGGGAAATTTATAAGTGCCTACATCAAAAAAGAGGAAAAAATTTAAATAAACAATGTAATGATGCACCTTGCAAAATTAGTAGAAGAAAAGAAACAATAAAGATCAGAGCAGAAATCAATGCGATTGAAATGAAAACACAATACAAAATACCAATGAGACAAAAGTTGGCTTTTGAAAAGTTAAATAAAATTGACAAACCTTTAGTCAGATGAAGAAAAAAAGAGAGATCTAATCAAATGAAATGAGAAATAAAAAAGAAGATATTACAACTGATGCTGCAGAAATTCAAAGGATTCTTCGTGGCTAGAATGAGTAGCTGTATGCCAATAAATTAGAAAATATGGAAGAAATGGATGAATTCCTATATATATAGAACTAACCAAGATTTAAGCAGGAAGAAATCCAAAGCCTGAACAGACAATTAACAAGTCATGAGATGAAAGCCATAGTAAAACACCTCCCAATAAAGAAAAGCCCATGACTTGATGGCTTCATTGCTGAATTCAAACAAACATTTAAAGAAGAACAAACACCAATCCTACTCAAACTCTTCCAAAAAAAAAATAGAGCAAGAGGGAATA
>NW_016805834.1:0-3594 GCF_001698545.2 Rhinopithecus bieti
AATAAAATTGAAAAATCATATTTTAGGACAAAATTTATCTGCTTTTAATCAAAATTTCACCATTGGTAGTCTGTTAAGGAAGTTTCTTTCTTGATGCAATCTTCTTATAAAAGGCAGTTATTTCTAAATCACATATCCTGATGCGAATTGGCTTATCAGATGCTTTTCCTATATAAAAAGCATTTGATCTAGGGAGACAATAGTAAAGATAGGCCCTGAAGATGGGAATTGATGAGGAAGGGGCTATTTTGAAAAAAAATTAAAAAGTAACATCCCTGAGTAGAGTTACAGACCTAATGAGAATGTCTCATTCTAGGCAGGGCTGAAATCAATGACCCTGGCCTCATTAATGAATGTTATGAACCATTGAAGTGTACAGATAACACTGAAAACTATCACAAATTTACAAATAGAAAGTATTCTGTCTCAAGAACAAGACTGGCACAGTGATCATATCCTGCATTTTATGGAAGTTTTATGAAAAGTATCTACACTTACTTTGCAAATAAAAAAAGACCCTCCATATTTGAGGTTGCAGCAATCCCATTCTCAACTCCACTCTGAAATTATGGATGAGATCATCTCTTCTGGCACAAAGAATATTATTCCAATTAGGATATTTAAGAGTTAGTCTTGGCAACAAGGTTGAGTTCATTATGGGACCTTGGCAGGTCAATTCTTGGGAAGTGAAATGACAGGTGCATCCCTGGAGGATGGAGCAGAAGTGTAAAGGCAGAGACAAACTGCACTGCATAGCTACCTTCCCATACCTCTCCCACAATCTACATCCCAGACACAGGTCCATGTGCTTCCAATGGGACACCGTTAACTCAGGTTGCAGCACATAAGATGAATGCCATTAAAGGTGTAAAAACTGTATCAAGGTCCATGCAGCCTAAGTATGAAAGCAAAGGTAGACCCTCACCCACTCAGCCTTCCGTAAACTCAAAAGCTTATATCTGTTTCACTTCTGCAGACCTATTTGCTTCCTTGTCTCTGTGGAAGGATACTTTGCTGACATAACAGGATACCTGGGAAGCCCTCAGGAGCTCACAATAAATCTTGACTCTGATTGTGTGCTTGAAAGATGAATCTAATTTTGAGGAAATCCATTCATCATGCTACCCTTTCCTCAACTCCACAATGGAGTCTAAAGTATCCCCCTTGTCCATCTTCTTTCTTAGGTTCTCTAAGGTCAAATTAAACAATTTGTATATGTTTTGATATTTTCAGAAGAAAAGAACTAAATTTAATATACTGCTATTACATTGCCAAATAAGCCATGCATTTAAGTAAAATGTTTAATTTTGACTTATTTAGTGTCCTTATAGCTAATAAGGACTAACTGTAACGCAGAGATAGTTATCCTAGGCACTGGCACAAATTCCTATTTTAAAAGAAATTTCTAGTACTGTACTATCTGCTGAATTATTTTGCCAATTATTATTATGGGCTTTCTATCCTGGGAAAGCTAAAGAAAACAAAAAAGCAAGAATTAAAACATTTTCATATTTGTAACTTTTCATCATGGTTCTAGGTTGTATGGGCATTTATGAAGATTAATAGTAAGAATATAATTGAAAAGAATTAGAGGGAGCACAGTTTTCTCTTTAATTTCTCCATCTCCAGTCATAACAAGTACAACTGTGACCTAATCCAATTCAGTGCCATTTTCTGAGCTTCCACGATGCTTTGTTCAAACCTCTATTATAATATTCATCATGGTGTAGAACATTACTTCACTTTTCTGTAATTTTAATGGCAGTGATTCATCTATGATATTCATCTTTGGAAACTTTTCTCCCTCTTCCTCTACTGCCTTCTCCTTCCCACTCCTAACGTAGTACCTCGCATACAAGAAAAACCAGGTAAACATTTGATAAATTAATGAATGGTGAACAAATGAATGAATGATGACATCTATGTAAAAGGATTACAGAAAATAATAAAGTATTCAAATTGCTCTTTAATCAGTTATTGGGTGCTACTGTTTTATATATAATCCTTAAAAGCTGAATGCCAGACAATATCTACAGAAGGGAAGTAAAAAAAAATCAATTTTCCTATTTATACTTCACTGACAAGCTTTAGAAAAGGACACACTCTCATTACAATCAATGGCTAAGGAAACTATTTGGATTTCTTATCTGAATATTATAAAGCTTTCCTTTCTTGTGTAAGATCCAAATTCAGTTAACTTCACCATACACCATTCAGAAATGAAGTTATAAATAAAAACACACTCTAAGAAACACTTTTCTTCCTTTTAGAGTCATCAGCTAAATATTTTCATTCGCATGAGAATATACAAAATGATTACTAAAAGATTAATGGAAATCATAAAATACTTGTTCAGCAACATTCTCATATATTGAGAACATTTTCCCTAAGAATACTATTAGTAACTTTAAAATTGCTCATAGAACAGTATGTTTCCACTTAAAAGTCCAGCAGAATACCTAACAGCTAATCTACCTCTCAAAGAAAATTTACCATATGCCATGATAAATGTTCTATTTCTTGAACGCAGGTATTCTAGGGAAATCTGTGTAGAATTGGATAGTTGTATGGCGCTATCATCTTCAACCTCCAAACACCCTTCCTTTCTTATTTGTCAGTGCTAGCTACAACCTAAGACAATGAAAGAGCCATTTGTTCCACTCAATTTAAAGCCAGTATTTCTAAAGTCATTGGAGAAGCTGGTTCCTCTCATTAGAAAAGATTCTAGACTTGTCACAAATTATCCCCAGACCAGAGGCCATGGTAAGACATGTTCCCTTTATTCTCCCTCCACCTCTGTGCAGGAATTTTGTATCTCAGTAAAATAAAAATACAGTTAGATCTGGGGTTATCTCATTATAATTATTTGAAGCCTTCTACTCTACAACACACCATGAAGGTGTGAGTTCTTTAAACTAAAGAGAACCTCAATCATTCAAAACCTCCAATTAATGTACAAACAGACCTTAATCTGTTATCTGGGATCTGGGTCAGATGATACCTTGATTCTGACTTCCATTAAATAATGAGCAAAAGGGGGGCAGAGCAAGATGGCCGAATAGGAACAGCTCCAGTCTCCAACTCCCAGTGCGAGCAACACAGAAGACCGGTGATTTCTGCATTTTCAACAGAGGTACTGGGGTCATCTCACTAGGGAGTGCCGGACAATCGGTGCTGGTCAGCTGCTACACCCCGACCAGCGAGTGCTGAAGCAGGGCGAGGCATCACCTCACCTGGGAAGCGCAAGGGGGAAGGGAATCCCTTTTCCTAGCCAGGGGAACTGAGACACACAACACCTGGAAAATCAGGTGACTCCCACCCCAATACTGTGCTTTAAGCAAACGGGCACACCAGGAGAATATATCCCACACCTGGCCGGGAGGGTCCCACGCCCACGGAGCCTCCCTCATTGCTAAAACAGCAGTCTGCGATCTAACCGCAAGGCAGCAGCGAGGCTGGGGGACGGGCGCCCACCATTGCTGGGGCTTAAGTAGGTAAACAAAGCCGCTGGCAAGCTCAAACTGGGTGGAGCTCACAGGAGCTCAAGGAAACCTGCCTGTCTCTGTAGACTCCACCTCTGGGGACAGGGCACAG
>NW_016805834.1:6904-14385 GCF_001698545.2 Rhinopithecus bieti
GGGAGGGATTGCATTGGGAGTTATACCTGATATAAATGACGAATTGATGGGTGCTGATGAGTTGATGGGTGCAGCACACCAACATGGCACAAGTATACATATGTAACAAACCTGCACGTTATGCACATGTACCCTAGAACTTAAAGTATAATAAAAAAAAATTAAAATAATAATAATAATAATGAGCAAAAATTCATTCCAGTTGCCATATTCGATGTCTGAATTATTTGATTTTTTTTTTTTTTTTTTTTTTTTTTTTTTTTTTTTTGAGGCAGGGTCCCACTCTGTCACCTAAGCTGGAATGCAGTGGCATGATCACGGATCACTGCATTCAACCTCCAGGGTTCAACCTCCAGGGTTCCAGCAATCCTCCCACCCCAGCCTCCTGAATGGTTGGGACTACAGGCATGCACCACCACATCCCACTAATTTTTGTATTTTTTGTAAAGACGGGGTTTTGCCATGTTGGCCAGGCTTATCTTGAACTTCTGCGCTTAAGCAATCTGCCTGCATGGGCCTCCCAAAGTGCTGGGATTACACGGGTGTGCCACCACACCTGGCCCAAATTATTTTGTGTTAAACACTTGTTAGATTCCTAAGTGAATGGTAGGTATGGTAGGGAACTCCTCTGCCATTCTCCTATTGCAATCCACACTCACACATATCTCCACCTCCCCCAATACATATAAAAGCATACTACATATACAACTTTTGTTTTGAGTATAGTTTTTTTCTTGTGACTATGTAATAAACCACTTTAAAATGATGTGTCTAGGAGGATGGCCATCATCTATCCAAATTTTCTTCTCTCCTATCCGGCTTCTCCTACCATTTCATTTGTCCTTGGTCTTTATGAGATTTATTACTAGGCCATAAAGATGTCATAATCCTGGAATAGAAAAGGAAAAGTCATCAACTACAACAGTTCCCAGAACATTCTCACTCACAGTGATATTAAACATCATAAAACTTCCTTTCTCACAATAGACCTTGGAAACTGGGTGCTATCCTCAAGCTTTAGGCCAACAAATTAAAATAGAAAGAGGAGTTGAATGCAAATTACAAAGAGTATAGGTTTTACTTAAGAAATATCTCCTATTTTTCTCCCCCAAAAGTCCATGATTCCCTTCAGATTATGCTAATACTCAAGCTGTAGAGGAGAAAGAACTGTGGTAGAAAAGAAAAATAAAGCAAAAGAGAAGCTAGGAGAGAAAATTGTAAAATCAATCATAATCAATTGAGAATACAATTTAAAATTATGAAAATTTTAAAATAAAACACTGGAAAAGGTTAAACATATTACTGGAAAATGGTAAATGCTACATCATAAATCAATAAGAAGGTATTATACATAGTTTTTTAAAAAAGGAAAAATAGCCAAGAAATAAATTAGTATAAGAAAGCAACAAGTGAAGGAAAGGCAAAATTTAGAAATATGAAAGCAGACAAGATGTCAAGCAATTTTTAAAAATCTTGAGGTCAGAGGCAAAATTTTGGAAGGGGATTTGGAGAAAGTTTGAACAAATGTAATATATTTGTAATGTCCTTCACCAATCTAACATACTTCATGATTTTAAGAACATAAAATGTAACCTATATAACTTTTTGGTCATTAAAGTAATCTTGCTAGGCTCATTAAAAGCATAGTTGTCTCAGATTACCGCAATTTTAAAAATTTTAATTAACTATCAACTGCAGAACTTACTGACAGTTTATGAGAAACAAGATGAAACCTAAGAACAAAAGAAGCTATACATTTTATTATATAACAAATGATGTTTACGGGTTTTTATTTTTTCCTGTGTGGTGGATAAAAAAAAAAAAAGAAAAAATGTTTCAGATGCCAAAGAGCAGAAAGGAAAAGAAAACACTCACTGGATAAAGCTTGTACTTCATATATGTTTGTCTAATCAGCAAATATAAACATGAAGCATTGAAACCAAGGGTCTGGTGGCCACTGACTAGGTATATATGTTTAGGATAGTCTCTGAGCTTCAATTTCATCTTTAAAATGAGGGAGTTGGATTAGAACATTATCTATGTCTGATTTAACATGATTGTTCAAAAGCTACTGTAGGCCGGGCACCATGGCTCACGCCTGTAATCCCAGAATTTTGGGAGGCAGAGGTGGGCAGATCACAAGCTCAGGAGATCAAGACCATCCTGGCCAACATGGTGAAACCCCGTCTCTACTAAAAATACAAAAAAAATTAGCCAGGCGTGGTGACACTCTCCTGTAGTCCCAGTTACTCGGGAGGCTTAGGCAGGAGAATAGCTTAAACTGGGGAGGCAGAGGCTGCAGTGAGCTGAGATCGTGCCACTGCACTACAGCCTGGAGACAGAGCAAGACTCTGTCTCAAAAAAAAAAAAAAAAAAAAAGGCCACTGTAGTGGATGCTGTGGTTTTCCACCCAGACAGCTCCCTCCAAAGTCCTTCAAGAATTGAAGCACTGATTCCTCCAGCTGTTGGGGCTATTGGTTGACAGTGCTTAGCTGCATCCCTCTCTAGGAATTGCCCTTGACCAAAGAGATCCACCCAACTCAAGGTTATACCCCAGCCTGGGAGCAGCCTTGTATCCAATGCCTTACATCTAATGACTGGTCCATAAAGAGATGTCAAGGCTGAGCCCTCTTGCCCCGATTTAGGATATGGCTGCATGGCCATCCCAGCCCTAAAGCTCCTAATGGTGTCAGCTGAGGTCTTTGTGGCAACTGCATCACAGTTCAACTTCTCCCTTTGCCCAATCCTGCTTACTTCCTTCCCTAATAGGTGTTGAACCTGAGAGCACAATCCAATAAACTTGATGCTCCAGTAAATCTACATCTCAGGGCCTGTTTTTGCAGGAACCCAACATACAAGAGACCCTAAATACCTCTTACTTTTGTGAAAACATCAGTGCCTCCTGGAGATACACTTTTATTTTGAGATTTGGGCTGTAGTTCTTGCTCTCAGTAATCAGGAATTATGAAGCCAGCAATATTGTCCAATAATTATTTGTATAAAACATTATAAAATTATTTCAGAGTAATAAGGATTAGGTAGAAATATAGAAATGCTACATATTAAAATTTTCACTCACTATTTCAACAGTAAAAATGTATATTATACTCTAATTTTAAAAAAATAAACAAATGAGTGAATTTTTTAAGCCTTTGATTCTCTAAGAAAATAAACGCTAGCACTAATAACTGAAAATAGAGAAAGCTATTAGGATGGGGAAAATTAAGCAAAATACAGAAAGTAGAAGATTTTACTAATAATAAGAGGTAAAAAACAAAGCACTCTTGAGGAACTAATTAAATTAAAAGTGAAATACAAATGAAAATATTACATTCATAAAAACTCAGAATTATGGAGAAAGAAAATTAAAATACATACATAATAAATGCCATTGCTCAAAATGCTTATATCTCATTAAATTAACCAAAGTTTTTATATTCTTTCCTGAATTTGATATTCTTTTACGGTGTTCTTTCAAGAACTTTGATGTTTTTTTTTCTTTCCCCAATTTCTTTTTTCTGTCCTACTGTTTTTCCTCTAATGTATATAGATTTCTACATGTCCAGTACATGTCCAGTGAGATAAACCAATACACTTCTCTGTCATTGAGGTACCTCTCTTGTCTGCTTTATACTTTTGTCTCTTTCTTGCATAAGTCAATTTCTTCTGATAAAAAAAAAAAAAAGAAATTTGAAACTGACCTTGAAGAGGCAGCTTGTTAAATAGACACATATTCTCTAACATGAGTTCAACTGCCTTCTTCACAATTCAAAAATGAACTATCTACGAAACAAAAGTAGATGTTTCAGAGATACTCCAAGCTTGGCAACAGGAGAACTCATGGATGCCACTAAAGTAGCAACAGCTGATTTCATAGTCATGGAATGATCCTGCACCTGATCCCTGTCAGGATAACAGAGAGTCTTATTTACTGTCTCCAGCTTTGGTTCGTCTAAGTAGGTACTGTTTTCTGTTTACTTATCCCCCAGCTTTAGGCCTGGAACAATGTTGAACATAGTGTCACAGGCCCTGGTGCCAGACAGGATCAGGGGCTGTGGAATATTTACAGTTTCCCTTCTTCTGCTTCCATAAATGAAATGGACAGTCTGAATGGAGAAAATCAAGGGCCAGCTGGCTAAAAACACAACTGGCAGCAACACAGTTGGGTCCCTTCCAAGAGCTGGTGTTTAAAGAGAGGCCATTTAAAGAGCAAATTCCACCTACCACAATAGTGGGCCAGGACACTAGCTGTAGGATGAAACACTCAATTTCACTCAAAATGATTTTTGTTTCCAAAGTTTGGAAACTAGATGTGCCCCCTTCTTCTCAAGAAATTTTCTAGTCTTAGGGTCAATCCCTTAAAATAGCCAATCTTTCCACTTATAACAAATGACAAATGTATAACTTTGAGAATGTTAAACAAATCGTGTGCCATGGTGGCCAAAGTCTTATTTTTGCTTTAGTTCACACAAACACACAAAAATAAAATTAAGAAACCAAGATGGGAAAAGAGAGAAACAAGAAATGACTTTAAGAATGTAGATGGGATAGCATGGAAGACAGCCAGACAAACTAATTTGAAAGGTTATTAATATATAATTAGGTCAACTGACAAAGAAACATAATTTTCTCTTTCTTTCTTTCTTTCTCTTTCTTTCTTTCTTTCTTTCTTTCTTTCTTTCTTTCTTTCTTTAAAATCTTACTCCAACTTTGATGTTTAAGAAAAAATGCAATAATCTTGGGGGGAAAATCACATTGAAGCACTAGATAACTAGAAAATAAATGCTAATGAATTTTTTTTTTTTTTCTTGTAGGCTGTGATGATGACAACCGTAGGCTGGCCATTTATTTAACCCTAAATCTCTGACAAGTACCAAATCAGAAATATGCATAACACCATATTCAGGGAGATAGATTTATACACAAAACAGTTCTGTATATTGCGAGATCATCATTTTTTTTACAGCCCAGGAGCAGATGAATTTGAAGGTGATTTCGCGAAACTGTCTCTTTTTGTATATATATATACATGCATAAATGATTGAAAAGAGAAATGAAAGAGGGCCCCAGATAAAAAGGAAAGGCGTTCAGCTAGGTAGTTGCATCCAGCAGCAGTTCTCTGATGCCATAATTCCGAAAACAGATAAAGCCAATAGCTTGAGACCCCCCTGGAAGGCATTACCTCTATATAGGGCACGATCTTGCAGGAGAAGTCCTCCAGCAGCCACTTCTTGGTCAGCTCGTGGAATATGACCAGTGGAAGGCAGAAGAAGATGATGAGAAAGTCCCAGAAGGCCAGGTTGGCCAAGAGGGAGTTGGAGATGCTCCGCATGTAGTAGTTGTGACACACGATACACATCACCGCCAGGTTGCCAATGATGCCGGTCCCGAAGATCACCACGGACAGACACATGACCGCGTAGGCTCCATAGGACTCCTGGGTCAGCGGGTAGAAGGGGTTCTTCAGTCTCACACGCCGGTTCGTGCTGTTTCCCCGGCGGGGACCCCCAGGCTCATGGATTCCTTCACCCAAGGACCCATTCTGGGCCAGCGCCCGGCCCGGGAGTGCAATTGTCCACCCTTCGTGCCCCGCCGGTCCATTGGCCGTCTTGGGTGGGGGCTTGTGGTGGGAACCTTGGAGTTTTCCGGCTCTCCTTGGCCAGTAAAAAAGATCGTTGGCTCCGGGCACTGTCTTCACACTCTGCTCCTGGCTGCGCCCGGAAATGCCAGCGCCTCTGGGACCCTTCTCTTCCTCCTCTGAGATCTGAAGGAAGAGCTGGAGGGCCGTGGGGCTCCCTCTCCCCAAACTTTCAGGCGGCTTCTGACCCCGAGCACCTTTCCACCTCCAGGGGCCAGGTGGTCTGGTTGGAGGTCCCGGGGGTCCAGCTGCCGACGCCTCCGCCCTTCTGCCTGCAGCCAGGTCACGGCCCGGGGCAGCCGGCAGGTCCCAGGAGGGCGCCGCAAGCACCGCTGCCCCCTGTTCCTCCCTGGGTGCTCTGGCTCGCAGAACGTCTCTTGCAGAATTTCCTGGTCCCCAGACGTCCCTGCCGCGGCGCTGGATCGCTGTAGGTGAACAGCTCTCCCCCAGACAAGTTTCGTTCCTGGACGCAGGGGCGAACCCGAGGGCAGAAGAAGCAGACACCTTGAGCAGTAACAGAAGCAGTAGCCGCGACATGCGGGCGAGAAGCGCGCCCGGGGCTCGCATGGCTTGGTGAGGGCACACCCGGCAGCCGCAGCTCCTGCTTAGTTAGGATCGACACCTGCTGCCGAAGTTGCTGCTGAGAGTTAGGCACATGTCACATACTCACCCCCGCCCGGGAAGCGGGGAACCGGAGATTACGGGGATAGCGGAAGAAGGGTCTTGGGGGTCACACACACGCCCAATACAATCCTTCCTCGTTTGGCATCTTGTGCATTTCTCAGCCAAATTCAGTCCCAGCGAGGTGTGCCCTCCAAGGTTCGTAGAGGGAATAGGCTACTCCCGGTGACTGACCTTGAAAAGTTGCAATCAACACCTGACTGTTGATTATGTAGAGACTTGCGGGAGCTCGGACGAAGCCCCACACTCCTCACTGCCTTTGGGTGGGGGTGGTGGCCTTCTTGGTAACAGTTGCTCTGCCTATTTACATCCTTTCGACAGTGTTTTATCCAGTTGCAAGCCGAGGTCTCTAGGGGAAAAGAAAAACAAGTCCCCCTCCCCCAGACGACTGGTAGTCACAACCCCGCTCCCAGCTCGCTGGAAACAGGTTGCAAACAGTCGGAAGCAGAGCTGACGCGCCGGCGAAACTCTTGCCCCACCGAACCCCAGCGACTTGAGAGCCTACTGCAGCCGAGAAGAAGCGGGATTCCAACCCCGCGGCCACTGCCAAAGTTGCTTCTCCTCCAGCTCAAAGTTGACGACTGGGCGAAGCGGGCTGCTGGACGGTGTGCCGCTGCAGAGAAGGAAATCGTCGGGAGAAGGGGGAGAAGAGGGCCCCTGGCCGTCGGTGGACGGTGCCGCTGGCCGCGGGAGCTAGTCACTGCCACAGCGGGCGCGGCCGGGGCGGGGAGGGTGGTGCCTGGAACCGCCGCGGGCCAGGCAGTGCGCGGCCGGGAAGGGGAGGTGGCCCGGCTTCGCCCTCGCGCTCCAGTCGCTGCGCGCGCCCGCGAAGCTCGACTCTTCGCTTGTTGCCTCCTCCCACTCCTTCGCCTCCTTCTCGGAGAGATACTGGTTTGTGGGGAGACGGGATCCCCTGGTGGTTCACCACTCACTAAACCCACACACGTTTCATTCAAGCCATTTGTAGCGGCTTCCACTCCGAGGAGCTGAGAGGGAACAAGGGCGGAGGCGCGGAGCCTGCGCGGCTCGAGGCTAGGGATGGGCGGGACAGGTTAATTCCCCAGATGTCGAAACCAGCCTGACAGGTCCCCGAGCCCGGGCTGGGGGCGGGTGCGGGGCGGGAGTGGAGGGTGGGGGTGGGAACGGGAATATGAGAGGGGTC
>NW_016805834.1:14777-88639 GCF_001698545.2 Rhinopithecus bieti
GGGGTGGCCGGTGGAGGAGGGTCCGCGGGGAGTTAGAAGGTGAAACCTCACCTCCTCAGGTATTCCCTAGAGTGAGATATGAGAGAATGGGAGTTCAGAGGTGTCAGTCATAGGGAATTACCAGTTCCAGGATTGGGATGCAGAGGGAGAATGCTCAGGATGCACCATTACCTTTAACACTGAGTTAGGAAGCATCCTACCATGGGTTACTTCGTACCACCCAAAGCATAGTGAAGTAGTTGTATTTGATGAAGTAGTGGAAAATGACTGGAGGCAGAAAATTACTTGAACAGAACTCCCAGCACGGCTGTCCATGCCTTTCCAACCTTTCTACTATACCCACCCCACAACCCTGTCAAAATTGTCAGGGCATAGCTAATAAAACAGACAAATTTATTAAGAGAAAAGTATAGAGGAAGAAATAAACACATTTGGATTTTTTTTTTTTTTTTTAAACAAGAGTCTCCCAGTCTTTTTTAAACAAGTGTCGCCCAGGCTGGAGTGCAGTGGTGCGATCTTGGCTCACTGAAACCTCCGCCTCCCCGGGTTCAAGAGATTCTCCTGCCTCAGCCTCCCAAATAGCTGGGACTACAGGCACCCGCCACCGCCACCATGCCCGGCTAATTTTTTTTTTTTTTTTTTTTTTAAAGTAGAGACGGGGTTTCACTATGTTGGCCAGGCTGGTCTTGAACTCCTGACCTCGTGATCCGCCCGCCTCGGACTCCCAAAGTGCTGGGATTACAAGCGTGAGCCACAGCACCCGGCATGATTTTTTTTAAAGCAACACATCTAGAGAGGCAGGAGAAAATAAAATGGAACATATGATACCAATTGTGGTAAACAGAATAATGCCCCCCCAAAAGATGTCCGAATCCTAATTCCTAATACCTGTGAATATGTTACTTTACAAGGCAAAAGGGATTTTGACAATGTAATTCAGCTAAGACTCTTGAGATGGGGAGAGTATCGTGATTATCCAGGTGGGTACATTATAATCACAAGAGCCCTTACAAATGAGGGTCAGGAGGGTCAGAGTAAAAACAAACACAAGCCAAGTGATGTGGGCAATCTCTGGAAGCTAGAATGGGCATAAGAAAGGACCTACCAGCCAATTTGAGACTTCTGACTTCCATAACTGTAAGATAATGAATGTGTGTTGTTTTATGCCACAAAACTTGTGGTCATTTGTTGCAGCAACAATAGTAAACTAATACACCATTAAATCTAAAAATAGAGACAACAGGAATAATTGTATAGAAAATATAAACTACCAAAATAGTTCAAGAAGAAAATTTTCAGAAACTGTAATAGAACTATAACATTAAAGAAATCAAATCATTCATCAAGATCTACCCAGAAGAAAGCACTAGACCTTAGCATATCCTACGGAATAAATATACATTTATACAAAATGTTTCAAAGCTACTCAGTTCATTTTGTGAAGCCAGAATAACCTTAATATCAAAATCAGACAAAGCCAGAAATAGGAAAAAATATAAGCTAATAGCAACATTCATTTGTACATTAATTTATTCATTTATATACACTAACTCATTCTCTCAAATTCACTACTTCATTAAAGAAATATTCGGCTCAAGTTACTTAGGCCAGAGCGATGAATAAAATAAAGTTGTGCTCTCACTGAATTTATATTTTCTTGTATACTCTTGAAAAGGACAAACTAGGCTTATGTGTATCACCAAGACTGAATCTCAGAAACATAAATGTAAGGGGAAAACGTAGAACTTGATGTCTTAACTATATAATGCTACCATTTGTGTCTCTCTTAAAATGCACATAAAACAATTTAATAACCATACATTACATGGTGTATCATATAAAATATGTGAATGGAATAAATACACATCAACTTCAGAATATTAGTCACCTCAGGAAATAGAAGAATGGTAATGGGATGGAAGGAAGCTTCTACTCTAACTATAGTATCTTGTTTCTTTAAAAAAATTTAGATGAGGGAAATCTGGATTGATAATGGAACAGGAAAAATAAGTTGCCAAAATGAAACAGTAATATCGCTTCCCTTCTCATCTCATTAGCTTAGAGTTGAAGTTACACAAGTAAGCTATGTTTCTATCTTTTTTACTCTAAACCACATAAATTTGTCACTAGCCTCTACCCCTACACAGAAAGGAATCAAAGCTAAACAGGGAAAAATCCCTTTACCTGCTCCCTTAGAAGCTCCATTGTAATTCACACATGCTTGGCTCAGAGTTGGGCATCATTCTCAAAGTGATGGGCTATAGAACTCAGGTAGGATGCTTGGAGAGTGGCTAGGGAAAGTCCTGAAGAAAGAGCTACCTATGTTTCTCTGTGATGGTATCTCATTCATAAGTAGTCCCTTCCTTAACCTAAACAATGATGCCTTCCTACTTGGATAGTTGCCAAGTTCTAGTTCTCTAATTTATTCTGACCATGAATAAAACCATAGAACTCCAGCCACCCTATTGGAGCCTGGGTCAATATCAATTATTTATATTTTTGGAAACACGATTTCCTCATCTGTATAATAAGGATACTAATACCTACTCTCAGCTCTGCCCACCCAAGTTATGTGGATTAGGTAGATATGAAAAGACTACATAAAGTATAAAATATTTATTACTGGCCAGGCGCGGTGGCTCACGCCTGTAATCCCTGCACTTTGGGAGGCCGAGGCGGGCAGATCACGAGGTCAGGAGATAGAGACCATCCTGGCTAACACGGTGAAACACCGTCTCTGCTAAAAATACAAAAAATTAGCCGCGCGTGGTGGCAGGCGCCTGTAGTCCCAGCTACTGGGAAGGCTGAGACAGGAGAATGGCGTGAACCCTGGAGGCGGAGCTTGCAGTGAGCAGAGATCGCGCCACTGCGCTCTAGCCTGGGCAATGAGCAAGACTCCATCTCAAAAATAAATAAATAAATAAATATAAAAAATAAAATATTTATTACTGTTGCTCTTGGTAGTTCAACTTTGTTGTTTTAGTGAAATTTAAATGCTGTCAAAACACATAATCCTTGAAAAGAATATGCTTGATACATAAAAGTGTAAATAGGTTTATAAGAAAATTTAGAATGCATTCCCTGCAAAAAGAAAAACACATGCCTTCAAATATTTTTCCAAAGCTTAGCTCAGCTGTAACTATACATTTTAAATGGGAATAGTCACAACTCATTCATTTGTGTAGACTCTACTTTAGAAATATAGATCAGAAAAGAAATTAGCTAATCATTGTCTGGTTTACATCCGAGGCCATTTATCTGTACAAAGAAAACGGATTTGAATATGGATTTTTTTTTCTGTGTCAGCATTTCACAAGGTTTATAATACATACTATTGATTTTTTTAATAAAAAAAGAACATGTAAATTATTACCTGTCTTGGCATTTTTATAAAATCTGTTACACTTCATTTGGTGTTTGGTGTGCTGAAATAAGACACATTACAGAATGAGAGAAATTACTATTCCAAGTTTTAAGATACATCATTGAACAGAAGCTTCACCCAGCACACAATTCACTTCTCAAATAATTTTCTTTCTTTTTTGCCTCAGATAACTCAAAAGGGCCATTTTTCTGAAAGAAACTGTAACATACCACCAATAAATTATTATTTTCTGAGATTCAAAATGTGTCTGTTTTCCAAATAGTTTGTGGTTGCAGCCTCTGTCACTGAATTACTAATTGTTAGTTTGGAAGCCTCCATTGATCACCTTCATTAATCACCTCTCTGTTTTGCCATATACAAGAGCCCAATTATCATAAATGGGTGAGAAATGGTACTGTTTGGAATATAATACCAATATGGTTATGTCTACCTTAAAAATCAAATATCAAAATTAAAGTATTTAAAATTTAAAATAAATCAATAATCAAAATAGTCCTTTATTTATTCTAGACAAAAATGTAGCCATTGGGCTACATAAAATATATTTGAACCATACTTGAACCAATACACTAATGGCATAGCCAAGTCCTTTGGGTTTGGTTGGGTTTGGGTTGTTGTTGTTGTTGTTTGTAAAGAAACTTGAATGCAAAAGGGCGAAATTGAAGATGAATTAACAGGTGCATAACCAAACATTCTCAACCTTTCACAATTCTTTATAGAGATAAGTGTTTGTTAAATGCATCCCTACCTTTTGATAAACATCCTTTTTGAAGCAAAGATAATTCTGATACTTAGTTGGCCCTCAGCCAATAGCAGTGTAGCAGGAGATCAGAGCATCTCAGGCTTCAGCCTCTCATGACTTCTCAAATTGTGTATTTTCCCTAGTAAGCACATTAATTGTAAATCTACTAAAAATGACAGTAAGCTGAACTTTTTAACAATTATCCAAAATAAATGTGATATAAAGATACATTTTATTGTATCTTTATAATACCAAAATAAATGTGATATGAAGCTATACCAAAATAAATGTGATATAAAGATACATTTTACTTCCTTCTCCCAGAATCTGAGTCCAAGCTGTATGCTGTATCAATAAGATTCCTTCTGAGACTGTTTAAAACAAATCGTCTTATTCTATATTGTTGCTCCATCTCTGACCAAGCATTATTCTTTAAATTCGTTTTTTGTGTAATGTTGATACTGGATAATACACTAGAATAAAAGCAAGTCAAGCCAAACTGCAGAAGTGTCAGCCTGGTTCAAATAACAAATGCTAGTAAATTGGAATTTTAGTATTCTGACCAGAATAATTTTGTATACAGAGTCAGTAAGGAAAAGCATGGATTTCTATATGAAAAGTGAAAAGTCGAGATAGTTAGAAGGGATTTTAAAAGAGAATACACCATTGATTTGACTCTACTGGCAACCTATTAAATTTTAGTTCCAGCAAAGAAATCAATTCAATGAACACATCTAAGACCTGAGTCTTGGCACATTTAGCAATTATTTTCCTGATTAGCGTTTGAAATATAAATAGTACCAAAACAATATTTGCTTTGTGAGAGTTATAAAACTACCCTAAAGACTGGTCAAAAACAACAACAAATAGCTTTTCTAGTATAATCTTGATTTGCTTGTTCACTTTTTAGAATCTTCTGCAGGGGATATTTCTTTATGCGGATTGAGGTCCAGAAAGAAAGAAAAATGTATCTCTGTTTTATATTTAGTTTTTTTAATTCACTCAGGATGTTGAGAGGGTGTGACTCAGTTTTATTACCACAAATTGACCTGATAATGTAGACATTTTGAATGATCAACTTAATAAAAGTTTAAGATTTGGCCCAAGGTAATGAAATTTGGATTACCTGATATTACTAGTTTCTAGTGTTTGGATTTTCTTCCAAGGCCCCGGCTGGTCCATGGAATGCTTTTTCAAAGCTAGTTTTCTGTTTACTTCTTCATGAAGTCAATATCCTTCCCTGAGCATCTACTTTTAGAAGCTGAGAAAACTTTTGTTTCGTGTTTTAGACAACAAGGAAACTGATTATCTCCTCTTGTGTTAGAGAGACTACACACATGTGATAACATGACTGAAGATCTTTGTGGTGGTCCAAAAGAAGCACCTCCTAGTGACTGCAAAATGTTCACAAGGGTGGTGCTTTTGGGGTCATGTAGTATTGGGGGCAGTGTCCCTTCTAAGATTTCAAGATGCTTTTCAGCTCACTAAAGAAAAGACACATTTGATCTCTGATAAGATTTTAATGAATGTAAATATGGGACTTCATAAAAGAATTGTACTTATAAAATAAGAGAATTTGACTGCTAAAAAGCAATTAAAGATCAATAATCCAGTACTCCCCATTCCTTTTAGAAATAAGGAAACTGAGACCAAAGTCGGTGAGATTATTTGCCCTATATTATGTAGTGTAATAGAAATAGAACTTGGACTGGAAACCAAGGTTTTTGAGAGTGAAGGAAAGGGGCAAACCAGTCAGGAATTCAGACAGGCTTCCTGAAGGAGGTGGATGGAGTAAGATACTAAAGTAAGAGGACAAAGAGTCCATGTGGCAACAGAGTGACTGCCACCAGCAGACTGGGAGAAGAGAAAAAGGATGGCGTGTATGGAACTACAAGCAGTTCAGTGCTGCTAGAAACAATGGATGATAATTTTTGTTCTTTAAAAAAAAAAAAACAGTCATTATATTGTTTTTGAAAAGTGCCTAATTAGGATAATACTTATTATTTGGCCACTTATTCCGAGCCTAATGATCTTCAAATATATGTTAATCTCTTTATTTATTCAACAATACTTATTCCCCACGTCCTATGTGCTAGGTGGGCTAGATATACAATGGTGATATACAGCCGTTTATGGCCCAAATCCTCAAGGAGCTTACATGGTAATAGGCAATTTAATCATGTAAGTAGACATTTAATTAGAAGGTACTATGACAAAATTACCTCTTAGAATAGGGAAATATAAAGTGCTATGAAGACATAAAGAAGTATCTTACATAGACTGGCGGAGGGGACAAGGTGGATGTTTTTGAAGAAGTTCTAAACTGAGTTCTGCAAGTGAATACAGGGGGACAAGAGGGAAGGGGAGAGCTGGACATCCAAATGAAACCAGGACAAAGCTGAAATTCTACATCACAGACTTACAAAAGTGACAGTAGTACAGTGTGGCTTATAATAGAACTGTAAGTAGAAATGGGGAGAGACAGGCCAGAGAGGCAATGAAGGGAAACATGGACTTAAGAGCCAGTGAATTTCAACCAGAGAGCACTCCCCCTGGCACAACCACCAAGGAAGCCTTACAGAATGCTCTCCAGGAGTGCAGGGGGTGCATGAAGGTGCAGGAAGTAAATCTAAACCAAACCCATCCCTTGTCTTGGCTTCTCTCTACCACTCAGCCTTTTTTTTTTTTTTAATTATTTCTTTCTCACTGCATTCTAGCTTCCTTTGCATCTCAAATATATGACAAAATACGCCTGCCAACACCCTTTTCATTTATGCATTAACAGTCAGTTGTTACAGGGACAAATAGGCTGAGTTCTCTTTTTTTTAGTTTCAGTATCCTAGGCAGGAACGTCATATGGTCAGATGAGCACACCTGAACTTTTAAATGGGGTTGGAGGGAATGTGCAACCTGCAATAGTAGACAGCTTCCACAGACACTGCACAGTTATGCAGAGAGATGAGTTTATAGAAGCAGGAATGGTGAGAAGATTTCCAAGTATGAGAAAGGGTTCAGGACAGAAAAAGTTACGGGTGTTCACTTCATTGACACACAAGATTGTAATGACTGAAAGGTAATGGATGTAAAATCAAAGGGCATAGTGACATGCGGGTGTTGTTCGGTTGAGTTACTGTTGTTGAATTGATTTTAGTCTCTTGAAAAATGTAAAGTACTCACAAGGACCCCTTGTTTTGTCTTACTACGGCCACGACTACCTCCACTCAGCCAGGCACACTCACTTTTCTGGGAGGTACAACTCCAACAGTTTATTGTCCTAGCACTGGTTCTGTCAAATTGATCAAAGCTTGAGCAATTAGTCCCATATCTGGAACTCCTCCAACGGGGACAAAAACAGAAAGAGGGTGCACATGTTTAGACAGGATATGGGAGCTATTGGTAGATATGTTTTCAATGAGGATAAAGGCACATAGAAAAGCAACTTGTAACCTGGAAGACAAATGAAGGAAACTCAGAAAAAGAAAACAAGCAGCTCCAGAACATAGTTCTGTGCCTGAAATCCAGCTGCCACTCAGTCCTTGGAGTCCATAAGATACTCCAGTGCTTTGTCACTAAGGTTGAGCTGCTGTTCAATTACTTGCAATCAAATCTGTCATTACAAATACTCCCTGTCCAGAAACCTTATTACACTTTTATCTACTCAAATTTCCTAACTTTTATGAAAAAGTTGTACACATCATCACTGTGAAGACTTATAATCAACATGCTAAACCTAGTAGAATGACTATACATTAAACTAATGTCTAGTAGAACCTAAACAATATCAGAGTTTTGCATAAAAATTGTTAACTATTCTAGATATTGGATTTTTAACTGTATAAGGTTATATAATGTGTCCACAACCCATCGAGGTTTTTATACATTGAAAGATTTCCTCTCTAGCCCTATAAAGCAGAGGAAGTAAGAAGGAGAACCAAGTCATATCACTTTCACACCTCTAGCCAGTAAATTATCAGAGATCAGTTTGAAGGACAGCCCTTCTGTGATGCTGTTATGAGAAACTGAATCATTTCTGCCCCTTTTTTCTTGAATGCCCTTGAGGGCCATACACAAATAAAGGAGATATGTAACAAGCTTTTATCTCTGGAGAAGAGTTTTACCTGACTCTAGCACAAAATGGAAGGTGGGAGGAGAAGGCATTTCTTCTCTTAAGGCTTGAGATGAAGAGAAATGAAACAAGTCCAGTATTTAAGAAAGACTTGGAGATCACATTAAAGAAAGAAAAATAATCGGAGACAGTCAATCAAAAAGTATCTATTATGTGCCATCTTCATGTGGCACTGGGCTGGGTGCCTGACAAAGCAAACTGAGCCAAGGCGGTTCTTAACTTTAAGTTGTATAATCTAAAATTAAGCTTCAACATTATATGCAGGGCTTTGGGGCAACATGACACAAGACATTTTTATTTCTAACAAGTTCTAAAATTATTTTACTTCATGTGACATTTTTCAGAAGCAATCCAGAATTTTGTTTTTGAGGTCATCTATTGCTGTCCCATAATTGCTTATACAGAAATTCCTATAATTTTAAATTGTTACTGGGAAATACACTTAAAGAATGTTAGAAACCTGCTATTTTAATCGAAGAAATATATTTTGAAAGAAAACATCTCCTCAGACCATTACAGCTTACTGTTCACTTAGATCATAATGACTATATTTTAATCAGGTACCCATAAATACTACAATATTGAGAAAAAGCCTGGGTTCTAATCCTGACTCTTTCATTAACTACCTGGAAGGATTAGGGACATCTCTATTCTTTTTGTGCTCTATATCCTCATTTGAAAATGGCTAAGGCACTGTTAAATATTATATTCCAAAACATAATAAATATTTTTCACATTCATGTAATTTCCATATTAGTGATTCACATTCTTTACATTGTTTATTTAAAATCTCTCTTTTGTACAGAGAGTTTATCCAACAGAAGGAAATCTGGAAACTCTAGCAATAAGTCCAACACTGGTACTAATATTCATGAGTTATAACAAGAATAACTCACTATAAGTACATATTATCCTATTTTATGTGATATATGCAGTATTAGCTAAAACATGGACTGTGTGTAAAACTATTGTGTTGTAAGTGGTCCTTGCATAAGAGAGCATTATGGAAATAGAATGATTGGAGAAATGGTTGAAAATATTTATAATGATTTTCCAGGTGGTGCATTGTGTGTATGTGTATGCATGTGTTTTATTTTCAATTTCTTATAATAAATATGTTATTCTTAAAATAAGGGGCATGTGAATTTTAAAAGAATATGGTTCAGTTAGAATTAACCAAACTATTGGATTCATTAATACTCTTCCTTCCACCCATAACACATGGACTGCCAAAGGGCTGCCCAGTTACTGACAGGCTACTCCATAGGAGACTCAGGCACTTCTGCTTCCAGCCCTCTCCTCGAGTGGTGTTGCTTACCAGAGTCAAAACCAGTTGTGTCTGCTTCTTTATTTGGGAAAGTCACTTGTGCTTGTCATTGTAATTATGCAAATTAACATTATATTAAAAAGTGATGAGATATGATTATGAAAATAAAGTCATTTCTTTAAACGTTTCAGAAAGATTTGATTTTTAAAATGTTAAGTTAGATGTAAGAAAACTATAAAATGTTATGATAAAAAGTTAAAAATGCTTATGCTTTTAGATTGCTTTATTAAGTGTTAAGTTCTTAACTTTAATGAAACTGAAACTGGAAATGTAAATGATCTGTTATAGGTGTGTGGTCTATGCAAAAAAGAAGGTACGGACCTTCATTCAGGAAATAGAACTCATGTTATTGGCCTCATCCCAAAAGCTTGGTGAATAAATGAACATTTATATATATTTTAGATTAAAATAAGTATTTAAGGTATATATTAACTTTTCAATGATTCCTTACTTTCACTGCTTTTTAATTCTGTAACCAAATACAGATTCTAATCGAGTTAGATGAGAGAATTCCAATTATAACTATTTATTTACAAGCCCAAGTGTCAATCATCCTGTGGCCCCTTTCCTACTACCTATTATATTTGAATTTCAACCCTTTCCTGCCAAACATTTATTTTATAATCAACCATATATAGATACCCTTTGAACTTAAAACCTGAAAGAAAACAGTCTGAAAACAATTATCTTAGAAGTTCCCATAGCAAATCAGCCTTTAATCCTGACTATTATTCTAGGCACTGTATAAGGAATTCCTTTTTTGGTCAAGTCTATACATTCACCCAGGTTTGTAGCCCCATGCAGAGCTTAGGATTATTACTCTGGTTTATAGCTTTAGAAAATTTTAAAAAGCAACAACAACACATCTTCACCAAATTATGTCAAGTGTTCCTATTTCCCAGAATGGTTTGTGGGGAAAAAAAGTACATATACATATAACTATTTAAGCACTTACTAATTTAGCAAATATTTGCCTGCTATCTGTTACGCAAAAAACAGTGAGGTATACTTGCACATTTACAAAAATACAGCTACTCTATAAGGAAGCTTGATATGTCTATTGTCCTAGCTCTAGGAAAGATGTCTTTTGATTATTTTATTTTTGTTGTGTGTGTGTGTGTGTGGTTTTTTTGTTTGTTTTTGAGTTGGAGTCTCGCTCTGTCACCTAGGCTAGAGTGCAGTGGCACAATCTTGGCTCACTGCAACCTCTGCCTCCCGGATTCAAGCGATTCTCCTGCCTCAGCCTCCCGAGTAGCTGGGATTACAGGTACATGCTGCCATGCCCGGCTAATTTTTTGTATTTCAGTAGAGACAGGGTTTCATCATGTTGCCCAGTCTGGTCTTGAACTCCTAAGCTCAGGCAATCCACCTGCCTCAGCCTCCCAAAGTGCTGGGATTACAGGTGTGAGCCACCACACCCGGCTCTTTTGATGATTTTAAACCAATAGGTATAAAATAGACTATGTAAAAAGGGAAGTGAAATCTAATAATGGTACAGCTTAGAAAATCCTCAGATAAAAGCATTTTCCCAGAAAACAAAAGCAAATGATTTAATTTTTAAAAGATGGCCAAGAAAGACCAAAAGAAAATCAAAATACCATGGGAAATTCTCAGGATTTAGGTTAAAGGTTATTTTAATCTACAGTTAATATCTCAAAAATTCTTCATGATTTTCTACTAAAATTGGTACACTGAAACAATGCCTGACATATTTTCTCACTATATGTCTTCAACAATGCATGGTTGCTAATGACAGCATTTGCTCATGAGCCTTCCCTGCAAGAGAGAGAAAGCCCCTGGGGTGGAGAATTTTCTACAACAGCAGACCTGCCATAGCGGATCTGTCAGGGTGAGTCAGACAGGCATTCTGCTCCCTAAGGATGACAAGAAAACAAATAAAAATAAAAGAGAATGCAAACATTTTCATAAAAGGCATTTGGCAAATTAGTAGCTGCCCCAAGGAATTCAAAGCAAGGGCAGAAACAATTAGCACTTCATTCACAAAAATCTTTTGATTTCAATATTTCAAATAGATGAATTAAACCCTGTATTATGTCTTCTGATAGTTCTGCACAAATATATATTGTGGAAACTTGGCCAAAAATAAAAATATTTTATTCCCACACAGCCTAAGGCCCTTTTTTTTTTTTTTTTTTTTTTTTTTTTGGATACAAATACTTGTCAATTTCTACTACTGCAAGGCACAGTGCTAGGCACTGGGCAATGCAACGATGAGCAGAAACCAAGGACTGTATCTCCATCCTGTGGAGCCCACACAGTTTAATGAGGATGGGGAGGCAGGCATAGTAATTAAAAGTTCCTATAAGCACATGAGAAATTGCAATCGGCACAAATCTGAAGGAGAGATATGTGGTGCTTAGAATCTATGATTGGAGTATTTTAACTAAACCAGAAATTGAAAACAACTTCTGTAAAGAAGTTCTGAAGGACCCTTAGATATTAACTAAGCAGGGAGGGGAAAGGTTATTGTGGGCAGAGGAAACACCCATGTTCTAAGGCATGGTGGCAGGAAACGGTATGATCAGTTGAGGGGGCTGAAAGGAGGTCATTGTGGCTAACGCGGAGAGTGCCAAGACACTGTGGCATGAATGGGGCTGAAGACATGGGGGATCCACATCCTAAAGGGCCTCAGAGACATGATACAGAGTTCTGTCTCCACCCTGAGAGAGAAATAAAGTCAATGAAGCATTTAAGGGGCGTGTGTCTGCATGTGTGTGTCTGCTTGTGGGGGTGTCATGCTGTATGAGAGACATGACATGATCAGATTTGTTTTTATTCTTTATTTCATCAACTCTTAATTTTACTAACAGACAGCTATCCTGCTAACAGTTTCTGCATATGGTAAGAGTAATTGGGGTTGAATACAAAGTGGTTTTACATCTAGACTGTGGAAAGTACAAATAAGTCTACATAAAAAAAATCACAAGTTTTGCATGTTTTTATATGTAACATAATGCAACTGAATGACTTTTTAAAATGTACAATTTGTATTCAGAGATAGTATAATTTGCTATTCTTAACATGAAGAGAATCAAGGAAAATCGCCTTCCTACTAAAACCAATTAAATATTTGAATCGCCTTTAAGCATGTACATTACACTCTTGTTCCTGATCAATATAATGAGTAAAATATCCTGTACCCACCAGTATTAGTTACATGCAAAGAGGAATAGTGTCCCCCTTTTCTCCTGGGAACTTAGGAATAGTAAATGCACAGGAGGTTAGAAATATAAAAATTCTGAATACATTCTGGGTATAGCATGCTGAATAATGCACTGAGTAATAACATATTGGATGACAATAACAATAGCTTGCTGTTATGAGTGACTTTAGTAATAAAAAGAAATCAACTCATAGAATATTATCATTTCAAGTCAATCTGGTAATATAGCAATATACCTATAGAATTATGGATAAAATTATACATGTCATAACATTCCAGCTTTTAACTGATTGAGTGCATGTTAATGTGCTAGGTGTTTCCAACATTTCATATTATCTTTGTGAGACAGTTGTTTGCAGGAGGGGTACTCACAGAGCTTGACGCCCAGGCCTGCTGAAGCCTGAGTGTGAGTAATAGAACCTCACTTCATCCCACCTCCATGTAAACACTCAAGAAGGTGCTAATTTTGTTTTGCAGTAGTTATTTGCACCTAGTGAGGAAGCAGGCCTGTAGCCAGAATCTCCAGAACAGCCTAGCTGATACCATGAGGAAAAAGAAAAAAAAAGAGAAAGGCAAAGGAAGCTTCTCCTACCTGATGGTGTTCTTGCTCCATTTAGGCAGTATCATCTGAAGCTATGTAATTTCACTGCAATGCTGAGGTCATATGAGAAGTCACAACTGCCTCTGAAACCTCACTGTGCTGACTCCTGTTTTACGTGTCTGTTCTCTGTTTTTTCTGTCTCTCTGGTTTCCTAACCATTTGCCATTAAAATCTTCTGTCTGTTGACTGCATTCCCATCCTATTGTGACAATATAGAAAGTATTACACTCATTTTATAAATAAAGACACTGAAGCCCTAAGCATAACAGTCACTCATCCAAATTAACCAGCAATAATATTGAGGTTCTAATAAACACAACTGTGTCCTTTGCATATGTAACCGTTAGGAAAGGGCAAGAAGGCTGAAGACACACTTACAGGGTGAAGAGAAACAAAAAACAATTCTATAAATGTGTAATCATGACACTGTGTGGAGAAAATTTAGGTTGTTTCTTTTGATATTACACATGAAAATCATATATGATAATATAAATATGTTTATTTTACCATCAAATAAGCTCTATGAACACAGGAAATGTGTCTATTTCATTCACCTATTTAAGGCCAGCGTCAAGCAGAGCCCTGCGTGTCATAGCCACTTAATCAATACTTAAATTTTTAAATTTTCAAATGCGTATTGATTTAAATTATTTCATTTCTCCATTAAGGTGAAAAATGTAGTTTGGTTATTTGAGGAATATAAGTGATGTTTCTGTGAGGGTTTCTTGGATGATACTAATATTTAAATTGGTGGACTTTGATCAAAGCAGATTGCTGTCTGTGGGTGGGCCCCATCCAATCAGTTGAAGATCTAAATAAAGACTGCCCTTCCCAAGCAAGAGAGGATTCTGTCAGCAGACTGCCTTTAGATTTCAACTGCAATACCAGCTCTTCGTTAGACCTCCTGCCAATTTAGTGAGCCAATTTGTCAAAGTAAATTTCTCTCTCTTTCTACACACACATACACATGCACACACACATACAGCCTATTGGTTCTGTTTCTCTGGAGAACCCTGACATAATACAATTAGTATTAGCATAACTTTTTAAGAATATGGGTATTTCAGTATAAAAATTCTTAAATGATGTACAGACTATTATGATGGGGTGGAAAGAACATGAAGTAGAAAAGTCACAGGGCCAGGTCCAAGATTTCTCTATTTATTTATTCATTCACTTATTTATTCATTATATACTTTCTGAGCATCTATGATAACCCCAGACACTGTTCCAGGAGCTGAGGGTACAGTGGAGAAGGAGGTTGACCAGCTCCTTCCTCTTATGCTTGTTTAAAACTAGTGGAATAGATGAACAATACATAAGTCAACAATTGTATTAGTCAGAGTTCTCTAGAGAGACAGAACTAATAGGATATATGCATATATGAAGAGGAGTTTATTAAGGAATATTTACTCACAAGGTAAAGTCCCACAACAGGCCCTCTGCAAGCTGAGGAGCAAGGAAGCCAGTCCGAGTCCCAAAACCTCAAAAATTGGGAAGCTGACAGCACAGCCTTCATCTGAGGCCAAAGGCCCAAGAGCCCCTGGCAAACCACTGGTGTAAGTCCAAGAGTCCAAAAGCTAACGCACTTGAAGTCTGATGTCAAGGGCAGGAAGCATCCAGCACAGGAGAAAGATGAAGGCTGGAAGACTCAGCAAGTCAAGTCCTTCCAGTTTCTGCCTGGTTTACTCTAGCCGCGCTGGCAGCTGATTAGCTGGTGCCCTCCCAGCTTGAGGGTGGGTCGGCCTCTCCCAGTCCACTAAGTCAAATGTTAATCTCCTTTGGCAACACCCTCACAGACACACCCAGGATCAATACTTTGCATCCTTCAATCCAATCAAGTTGATACTCCATATTAACCATCACAAGTAAACAGATGACTTACTTTCAGAAAATAAAGAAAAAATAAAACAGGCAGGTATGATACAGAATTCTTTAGATTGGGTAATCAAGGAAGGCTTCTCCAAAGAGGTGACTTTTGAGTGGAAAGATGACTAGAAATAAGAAGCCAGCCATGCCAAGATCTGGAGTCAGAGCATCTCAGGCAGAGGAAACAGCAAGTACCAAGGCCTGGAGGCAGGAGAGTATTTGCCCAGAGTACCTGATACAAATTCCATGGCCTCTCTGAGCCATGGTACTTCATCTGTAAATTAAGGGTGATGAGACATACTTAAAGAGTTGTTGTTAGAATGAGATAATGTTTATAAAGTCTGAAGCACAACTATGGCATATAAAAGAAACTTGAGAAATGGTCATTATTAAGGGAGTGTAGTAGAAAGATATAATTTAAACTGGGAGCAGGGGAGCATACAGAAATGACTTTCAAGGACATTTGAACTAAACTTTAAATGATGAACCAGAGGAACCAGAGACTGTCAGATGATGAACGAGGAGAATATTCTAAGCAACATTAACAACACACATGTACACCATGCACGCACACACATGCGTGGGCATGCACACGTACACATCATTCATATCCTTACTTCACTGTGGTTTTGTTGCTGGTGAGCAGGTACAGATTCTTGACTTCACCGCACAAAAGAATTTGAGAGCAAGCCTAAAGAGTAAGTAAAGTTTATTGCAAAGCAAAAGTACGCTCTGAGAGGCAGAGCAAGCTACTCAGAGGGAGACAGCAGCTAGTGCCTCAAAGGAATTCCTTTGATGGAAGCTGTACATACATTTTCATAAAATACGACCTGGGAAGGTCAAGTGTGCAAAGGCAGACCTGCAGCTGTAACACGCATCGCATGTATCATGCTCTAACACAAATCGTGTGTATCATGAGCATACAAAATCTCCACCTACGGGTGCTTTTTTTCTTCTTATTATTAAAATGAGAAAAAGGTTACTAAAAGCTAAACCTTGAGCCTAGCTGCACATGCAGGACACCAGAGAAGCCCCTGGCCACCCCCTTTCCTTTCTCCTCCCTCTTCCCTTCCCCCAAGGCAGGAATTTGTACCTAATAGCTTCTCTGGTGCTGATTGCTTGGAGAATGGGGAAATTCCATCAGGAATAAGACTCTTCTATTCTCTTTCCCAGGCCACACTGGACGTCAGGAACTTGTAACTATCTGATTGGTGGTCTGCTGGTATCCTGCAGGACTGCTTACCTTGCAAAAGAGGTACTGATGCACACAAGGATGCAAGGGATGTAGAGCTGTCTATGGAGGGCCCCGTGGGGCTTCACACAAGGGTGTGTCCGGAATTGGTGGGTTCTTGGTCTCACTGACTTCAAGAATGAAGACGTGGACCCTCGCGGTGAGTGTTACAGTTCTTAAAGATGGTGTGTCCGTAGTTTGTTCCTTCAGACGTTCAGATGTGTCTGGAGCTTCTTCCTTCTGGTTGGTTCGTGGTCTCGTGGGCTTCAGGAGTGAAGCTGCAGACGTTCCCTGAGTGTTACAGCTCATAAACGCAGCGTGGACCCAGAGTGAGCAGCAGCAAGATTTATTGCAAAAAGCGAAAGAATAAAGCTTCCACAGTGTGGAAGGGGACCCGAGTGGGTTGCCCCTGGCTGGCTCCGCAGCCTGCTTTTATTCCCTTATCTGACCCCACCCACATCCTGCTGATTGGTCCATTTTACAGAGAGCGGGTTGGTCTATCTTGAAGCTGATTGGTCCGTTTTGACAGAGTACTGATTGGTGCGTTTACAATCCTTGAGCTAGACACAGTGCTAGATTGAAAAGTTCTACAAGTCCCCACTAGGTTAGCTAGACACAGAATTAGCTAGATACAGAGTACTGATTGGTGTATTTACAAACCCTGAGCTAGACACAGAGTCAGAGTGCTAGTCCCCCAAGTCTTCACTAGGTTAGCTAGATACAGAGTGCTGATTGGTGCACATACAATCCTCTGGCTAGAAATAAAAGTTCTCCAAGTCCCCATCCAGTTCAGGAGTCCAGCTGGCTTCACCCAGTGGATCCTGCACTGGGAGAGCAGGCAGAGCTGCCCCCTAGTCTCGAGCTGCCCCTGCACTCCTCAGCCCTTGGGCTGTTGATGGGAGGGGGCCACGGACCAGGGGGTGGCACCCGTTGGGGAGGCTCAGGCCGTGGGGAGCCCACCGCAGGGGGAGGAGCTCAGACATGGCAGACTGCAGGTCTCGAGCCCTGTCCCATGGGGAGGCTGCTAAACCCAGTGAGAATTTGAGTGTAGCGCCAGCAGGCTGCGCACTGCTGAGGGACCTGGTGCAAACTCCGCAGCTGCTGGGCCCCAGTGCTAGCCTCTCACCTACCTTGCGGGACAGCAGCACTGGCTGGCCACCCCATGTGCGGAGCCCGCCCAGCCCAGCCTGTGCCTGCCGGAACTCGCACTGGCCTGCCAGCGCCCTGGCAGCCCTGCTTCCTGCCCGTGCCTCTCCCTCTACACCTCCCAGCAAGCAGAGGGAGGCAGCTTCCACCCTAGCCAGCCCGGAGAGGGGCTCCCACGGTGCCGAGGCAGGCTGAAGGGCTCATCGAGCACCGCCAGAGTGGACACCGAGGCCAAGGAGGCGCCAAGAGTGAGGGCTGCTAGCACATTGTCACCTCTCAAGGGGATAAAGTCAGTATGGCCCCTGATATGGTTTGGCTCTGTGGCCCCAACCAAATCTCATCTTGAATTATAATCCCCACATAACAGAGGCGAGGCTTGGTGGGAGGTGATTGAATCATGGGGGCCGATTTCCCCCTTGCTGTTCTCTTGATAGTGAGTGAATTCTCATGAGATCTGGTTGTTTAAAAGTGTGTGGCACTTCCCCCTTCTCTCTTTCTCTCCTGCTCCTCCATGGTAAGACCTACTTGCATCCCTTTCGCCTTCCGCCATGATTGTAAATTTCCTGAGGCCTCCCAGCCAGGCTTCCCGGACAGCCTGCAGAACTATGAGTCAATTAAACCTCTTTTCTTCATCAATTACCCAGTCTCAGGTAGTTCTTTATAGCTGTGTGAAAATGAACTAATACAGCTCCCTAATCTTACTTATCCTGCCTTAGTTTGACTGTTGTGTTTAAATTAAAATCACCCTACTTTGAAATTATAACAAAACCACAAAATTTTATTAATTTACATGCCAAATCTTTCAAAACTCATAGGTCTACTTTATATTGCTCGCAATGCAGAAAGAAAAAAGGAAAAAGGGAAAGAGAGAGAAAAATATAGAATATGAATGGCAGAGATAAAAAGCCAAGAGACACATGGAGAACAATGATGGAGGAAGTAAGTGAAGGAAGAGGCATGGAGGCAGGAAGAAGAGTGTGGACTCAGGGAGAGATGGAGATGATGGTAGAGGGAAAAAGAAGCCAAAAAAGGCAGAGGAGGAAGAAGCCCAATCATCCAGTTGTCTGGAGCTGAGCAGACCAGGCAAAATGGCAGCATGCTAACCTTGAAAACATTCTGGAAAAAATTGCTTAATAAAATGTATGTATTAGTTTCTGAAAAAAATTATCTTTGACATTCTAACTGAAGGAATTCATGTTCCTCATTCAATATGGAAGCAAAACAAAATGTATTTCCATGCGACAGAAATATTTCTCACATAACAATTTTCTTCCTTTTAATTCAAGAAATCGGGAAGGAACTTTGCCATGAGAAAAATGGAAGTAATTTCTACTGGCCTATCACTCGTAAACTATTTTTCTTCTCCATTTCTTTTCCTTTACTTTCTATCTCACCATACTGCCTTATCTGGTCATGTGTGTATCTCTCTCTCTCTCTCTCTCTCTCTCTTTCTTTAATATATGCTTTCATTTTTCTTTCCTTTCCCTCAAAACATACATTCCCGCTTCAATTATTTTGTGAATGTTAGAAATCTATTAAAACATACCATCGTTGGCTGGGCGCAATGGCTCCTGCCTGTAATCCCAGCACTTTGGGAGGCCGAGGTGGACAAATCACGAGGTTAGGAGATCGAGACCATCCTGGCTAACATGGTAAAACTCTGTGTCTACTAAAAATACAAAAAATTATCCAGGCATGGTGGCGGGTGCCTGTAGTCCCAGCTACTCAGGAGGCTGAGGCAGGAGAATCCCTTGAACCCAGGAGGCAGAGGTTGCAGTAAGCCGAGATCACACCACTGCACTCCAGCCTGGGCGACAGAGTGAGACTCCATCTCAAAAACAAACAAACAACAACAACAAAAAATGTTATTTCAACATGATAACCTATGTTTACTGATTATGTTTTATTTATTCCTGAGAAAATTAATGTGAACTGTTTATTTTATCACAGCTCAATATCAACCCTGATTTTATTGTTAGCTCATTGCTGAAACTAAGAAATGTCCATTGACTTGCTGAAAGCAATAGCATAATGCTTCTACTTTTGTCATTAATGACAGTGATTGTGATAGATGAGCACCTCAAAATTTCTGTGTGTAAACATAGAACTAACTCAGAAAATTTTTCTTTAAAAAAGTATACCCACCTGTTATTAATATAGTCACTATGTAAATAGTTACTCTGTCTTAAGACAGAGGAGTATGCAACCTCAGTATCATTGTTTACTAAAAAAAAATTTCCATGCTATCCATAATGCTTTTAGTAAAAAAGGGAGGCTCATAGCAATTGTAGTGCAAATTAAAACTGAATTTAAAAAAACACATAATTCTAATTGTTGAATTCCAAAAATAAATAGCCCAAATCATTCTTTAACAAGTGCAGAGGCAGTTCAAACATCAGCATTCCAAGATCATGAATTTTTTTTTTTTTTTTTTAAGAACTCTCGAAAGATATGTGAAGGAAGAGATCCAGAATCCAAAGTAAAAGTCCACCACATATTCACAGCTGTGGCATCTTCCACCTCCTAGAACCTTACCCAGGAGTAAAGGCTTTCCTAACTCAGCAGCCTTAAAGACCTGACCAGAGGAAGCTGGTCCAGAAGGCGCTCTCCTGGTTAGTGTAGTTTGTCCAGTCCCTAAGCCGACTTGAGATTGTAGGCTGAGAGTGCATTTGGATGGGTTTACTAAATGGAAAGCCCTCTTTTTTTTTTTTTTTTTTTTTAAGTTCTGAGTGGATGCTGTAACTTTAGTCTTCCTCCAAAAGTATTTGGAATCACTGAAAACCTTCATAAACTCAAGAAAGGACCTAACTATGTTTCTCATGGTCTCCAAATACAGCATTGCCAAGATGCTGCTTGAACTTGTAGGGTGTTTTCTCTGACTGGGCTGCGTTCTGGCACCTGATTTTTTTCTGCAAGATTAGTTCAGAATACTGTGGGGAAGAGCTCCCTCGCCTGCCTCACGGAAGGTAATGCTACTGGGTACGATTGCCTGAGTAGGCTAACTGCTTCCAGAAGCCAAACTGTTTAATTTGATCACGTGGAGTTTGCACTTTAGTTTGGAGAGATATTTTCTATATTTATAGTCCTTGATTTGTAAGTCCAAGTTTCATATATAAACAAATGCATAACTAAAACATCCATTCTAGATTGCTTGTATAAACAAAATGTATAATTTGCACATTGACTACAGATTTTCTTCAGAAAAACAACAATTACTTCATATGTGAGTTTGGAACTAATAGAAATCTGTTCAGCTGTGATTTATGTGCACTTCCAAACTGAGATTGTTACAGAGGAAATTGTGGCAGTTAATCAACATGCAAATGACATGTTTATGTATGACTTAAAATGAATTTTGACAGAAGTATGAATGCCAAATTTAAAGCTTTAGCCTTGCAATGAAAATTACACAAACCACAGAAAGATCTGACTTACCTATAGAAATATTGAAGTCAAGACTTTTAATTAATGCTTGCCAGATTAATACTTTTCACTTGATAAAACTCAAAATGCTAGAAGTAAAAAAACACTTTTATACTCAAAACCTTTTCCGTCACCTTCATCTACAACATGTTATATTATTCATTCTAGTAAACAGTTTTTAGGCATGTCTTCAGAATTTAAATGAGTATATCTATGATATGGGTTTGGCTTTGTGTCCCCACCGAAATCTCATCTTGAATTGTAATACCATAATCCCACGTGCTGTGGGAGGGACCCATGGGAGGTAATTGGATCATGGGGGCTGTTTCCCCCATGCTGTTCTCGTGATAGTGAGGGAGTTCTCATGAGATCTGATGGTTTTATAAGCATCTCACATTTCCCCTCCTGGTACTCATTCTCTTTCCTGTCACCCTCTGAAGAGATGCCTTTTGCCTCATTGTAAGTTTCCGGAGGCCTCCCCAGCCATGCAAAACTATCAGTCAATTTCTTTTCTTAATAAATTACCCAGTCTCAGGTATTTCTTCACAGCATTTCTTTTCTTAATAAATTAAGTATTTCTTTTCTTAATAAATTACCCCGTCTCAGGTATTTCATTAGTCTGTGAGAACAGACTAATACAATCTAAGTGGCCATACTGACAGAATTATTTTTCTCTGTTTATGAATATTTGAAGAAGTACTACAGTTTCTGAATCTCAAACATAAAAGTTCTTTTCACATTTATTAGGAACTTTACAAGGTTTTAAATAAAAGGAAGCAGTTGGTATGAAAAAGTGAGATGAAAACAGAAACAAAAAAAGTAATTAAAGCAATTCTCAGTAATGTCCCTCACCTGTGCTTTAATTCTCACACTGAATTGAAAAATCCTCAAATTAATATGAATTAACATTTATTGAGTGTTCCACAAGTGTTAGCTACTATTATGTACTAGGCATTGTGCTGATTGCATTACATTCCTTATCCCCTTTAAACCTCAAGACTTCAAGGAAATTTAAGCAAATTGAGGCCAAAGGAGTTAAATAATTTGACCAAACTGACCCTGCCAGGAAGTGGTGGAGCTGTATTTTCAACCAAGGTCTGGCTCTAGACCCCATGGTATTAACCGCCACCCTATACATTTCAGACTAAATGATTTATTAACAGCTATGATTTCTCTGACAATGTTTTGCCATTTCTTGAGTACACTACTGGTTAATGAATTTGGTGTGGAACTGAAGTTAGAGTTCACAGAGCCAGGATAGCACATAAAATGCCAACAAGAAAAGAGCCCCCAAAGGAGAAATATTAGCTTTGGATGTGAGAGACAACAGGGCATCAAAAGGGGATAACTAGAATGAAGACAAGTGAATTTGGTCAGAACTGAGCATAGATTAACTTAAATGACAAGGCTTCAGTATAGAGAACAGGATGGGTGTAAGAAAATTCTATATATATACACATATGTATATATAGGTATATAATGTAGTTATGAGGTGAAGAAGAAAAAAATAGTAATCAAAAAGGTGAAGGTGGAAAGAAGGAAAAGAGAAGAAAAAAAGGAGAGTAAAATGTATTTAGAACTTTCCACAGGATAAGCATTTTTATGTCACCGCATGTAATTTTCATATTAACTGCCAAGCACGTAGTAACTCAGAATAATTTTCTCATTTTAAAGATGAAAGTACTAAACAACATTTTGAAGAAGACTTACCTGATAGACTCTGAAGAGCCAAGACTTGAACTCACATCCTTTGATTCCAATGCTGTCCTGTGGGTTTAAGCATAAAGAGGGAAGGAACTACAGAGAGATATCCTAGATGATTTTGAATAGATATCATTTGGTTGCTATATTGAAAATATTTTGAATATTACTTATAGTTGTGACACATATTTATTAAACAGAATGGAAAAAAAAACATTTTCTAAAATTTCCTCCTGCTTGTTGCATTCATTTTAAGAGAAAATATTTATACTTTTCTTATGAATTGGAATGCAATTTTATAATTCTGAAAATGAACTTTTCATTTCTGTTTTACCATCGTAGAAAAGGAGAATTATGCTTGAAATAGAGTCTATCAGGCATTGTTATAGATCCCTTTCTGCATCATTTGGGTCCAAAGGAAGAGGAAAAAGGATAAATCGTGACCAGCTAAGAGATCCAATAGATTGGAGGAAATTAGGAGGTGCACACTTTTCATTTGGAGATACTATTTTCTTTGTTTTGATTTACAGCCCAAAATTATCTAAGATAGGGGTGTGTGTGTGTGTGTGTGTGTGTGTGTGTGTGTGTGTGTGTGTAACCTGGAAAACATTAAGTCAGGAGTATGCTCCATGGTCATTGTGTCCTGGGCACCAGATAAGGTCCCAGTTCCCCAGATGGTGAGCGCCAAAGGTTACAGTGAGATCTCCGCTTATTCCCAGATACACTTGCTATGAGGTGGCAGGTTAGATTTGCTCTTCTTTCGCTCCTCTTCTACTTGCTTTACATGGGGTAGAAATCTCCCAACGTTTGTGAAGAGTGACTGTCACTATTTCATATTTAACTGCACTGGTGAAGAGTTTATTTTCCTTTAAAATGTTTTATTTTGTTAAATAACCACTTTGTCATTTTAATGGCAATCTGCATAAATGGAGTTAGATATATGCTAATGTTGTCATCTTAAATCTAAGTTAGTTTTGAGGGAACCATCATCACACATTTTGAATGAAGTTAACATCATCCAAAACTAACACATGTATGTGGGAAATCCTTCAAGTGATTCTTTTTTGCATATTTGCAAACCTAAAGTATATCTCAAAATACTCTCAAGTACATAGCCTTGTATTCATGCAAGAATCAGATTTTAAGTGAGGGATTTTATTTTCCTTCAAATAAATGGATTTAATGTTTCTCTTAATTATGTGTCACAAATTGGACTAAAATCTCACAGGACCTGCCTATACAGGAATCTAAACAATACCAGTTTAGGGGAAATTAAGAAATTTTTTTTCTTTTAGGTATTTATTCAAATCACATGTCATTCAAGGGATTCATTTTTAAGTCATTGAAATTATTTTAAGGAGGAAGTCAAATCCTATACAAACCAATAAATTATAAGTAAATATTTATGAAAGTTCATTTCACTGCCCATGGGAAGGTCACTATTCCTCTTTTACTCGAATTTTCTATACTACTAGGAGAGAAACACTGAAGTTCCCAGTCAATGGATAATCAGTATGTGCCCACGAAGGCTGGAAATCATGTTGTTTGGAGACATACATCTACAACCTCACAACTAATCCAAAAGTCACAGACACACACTTGTTGATTGCACTTCCTTTCCTTTGTCAAGATTTCCATTTTCTTCTTTTCTTCTTTTTTTTCTCCTTTTCTTCTTTCCTGTTCCTCATCTCCATGTTTCTTTGTTCTATTTAGTTTTTTCTTCAGGTAATCTCTCAGGTAATCTCAGTTTTTCAAGCATCTTTATTGTCTATTTTTCTGTTAGTCTCTCTTCCATTTTATATAATCTGACATTTATTCTTTCTCTTTTTTGTCCGTTATATTATCTGCCATTTCTATCTCCTATTAAAGCCTGAGAAGGACTCCATACTTCTATATTTGTGTCCTTGTGGATGAAGTCTTGGTCAATTCCTGCAGCCATATTTCAAACAGTTATACACTGCAGAGCGTTCAACCCGCATTCAATAAGGCAAACTCCAAGCTGTAACCAATCCAGCTGTTTCTTTACCTCACTTTGGATTTCTGTGCCTCACTTTACTTTTTTTGCCTATAAATTTGTTCTGGTCATGAGGGATGCCTGGAGTCTCTCTGAATCTGCAGTGATTCTGGGGGCTTCTCAATTCACGAATCGATATTGCTCAATTATACTCCTTTACATTGAATTTGGCTGAAGTTTTTCTTTTAATACTCCTGTCCTCATTGTCCCCATTCTCTCCTTTATAATTCCAACCATCTGCTTTATCCCTCTCCTCTTTCCCCCAAGGATAAAGCACTCCTGCAATTCCACTTTACCTCCCATGATAAGTAGATTCCACTGTTGTTTCTTCCTTTGTTTTTGGTTTTGCTTTGGCAATTATCTTTCTTTCCCAAGGAATAGAAAACATTCAATTAAGAAACAACATTCAAATTTATCATTTGCTCTAGTAAGTCTGATTGGCATTTTTTAACTTTTAACAAAATGATATTTTAACTTTATAAATGCATTATACACACACACACACACACATATGTTAGAGCAGAGCTCTGTCTTGTTGCTGATGAGAAGTATTTTGTTCTCCATTATAAAATGTACTCTTTCTCTGAGACACACGTCATGCTTCTTTGACATAAGCCAGCCTTCTCTTTATTGCCATTGTCTTAACTTTCTGATCATACCTCCATGTTTATCAAGAAGTAGATTTCTGCTTCGTCCTGCGTGAATTCAGGAGCCTTGATACAAACCCTCTCTGCTCCCATTACTTCCGGTAACTTTTACCATCACTCTCAGGAAGCCCTTGTATCTTTTCTCTCTCAGAAGCAGACTTCCACCTGCTTCACTTGAACGTCTCTCAAGTTAGATACCCAGCATGGTCCTCCTGGTGAAACAAGAGTGCCAGCTATACCATCAGAAAATCTTTTTACATGCCTAGCTGATTTGGCTCAAAATTGAGGAGTAGAGAGCCCGACTCTGAAGTGAAAGCAGAAACACTGGGCAGTAAATGATAAAATTTGCTTTGCTCTCAGTGGTTTCTGACAACCCCATGGCAGGACTGGGGTGGAAGGAGGAAGGAGATAAAGCCTAAAGCCTTAATACAGCATGGACCCCAGAGTACTAAACCATCGGAGCAAAGGTGAATGAGAAGTAAATCCTCTCCTTTAGAAAAGGATCACAAAGAAATATATCTGTCCGGAACTTGATACCTTCTTAAAGGATTTATAACCATTATCAAGCTTTCTTGTGAGTCTTTAGTTCAAATTATCACCATTTTCCTTGTCTGAAGAAAGTTTGAGGGGAAATTTTAAGTTAAGTTAGCCTTGGCTTTAGTTTTCTGAAAAACAGAACTTCAAGATATTGAAAAGATAAACCTTAAAATAAAGAAACCCACAGAAAGGATTATACAGCAGATGTACAGCTGAAAAGCAAATGACTGAATCTGCAGGGAAAAGAAATTATCCAGAATGTGAAAGAACGAGTAAGAAAAGTAAATGACAGAATAAAAGAAATATTCAGCTATTCAAAGTTCCAGAAAGAATACCAGAGACACTGCAAGAGATGACGGCTAAAGCTTTTCCAGAACTGTTAAGGGACATCAGTATTGAAATTCAGGAAGGTCTATGAATCCCAAGCTGAAAACGATTAACACCTAAAACCATTATAATGAAATTGTAGGGGCCCCAAGGGCAAAGAAATTATAAGCTATAATTTTTTGCTCTCAATGATGTCACTGTCTGCAGTCAGGTACAAGACCCTAAATTTCCTGTTTTACAGCATCTATTTTTGGAATGAGAGGCCCTCATGATTGTTGCATCTGTGAATCCTGGTTTGTCTCTCCATCCCACTTTCATCTGCCCCATACCACTTGTTAATAGAAAGACTAACTCCTGCAAACCTATAATTTCATTCTGGCTCCAGTGAAGTCCTGAAAATCCAGAATCTCAAATACAGCATCTATCTAAAACAGGGTAGAGACTCAACATCTCTCCTTCCCAACGCTGCTCTTTGTGATCCTCTAACTTTACTTTTCAATCTTTGGTGCTTGTCTATGTCCATTGCATATTCAGCTGACCTCTCAGCACATGCCTCATTTTTGTTTCTCTTTTGGAGCCAAAGGATCATCATTTCTATGAAGCAAAAACGGGAGACAAAACTGTACAGGTAGAATGACCTTTAACTCCACTCAGCACATATGAACACACACACACACACAGGCACACATACTTGCACACATTTCCAAAGGGCTGTTAATATTAGGATAGGAGAAACCATTGGTAGGACATCAGGAGAACTGGAATTTAAAGGAATAATAAAGTGATGAATCAGCAGAGGTTAACTTAGGTAAAGAGATGTCAAAGATATAATTTGGGTAAGAGCAACTACTCTACTAATGAGCTTCCATCTGGGAGATGTCAGAAGAATGTCACTGAAGGAAATTTTTCTGTTTCTTCTGAGTAATAGAGACAAGTTCATTTAGTATGATGTCATTTAGTCTATACAAACTTCTATTCCTTCTTAACTCTCTCATGAACTGACCTCCTGGTAATTCTCTTCAGTGAAAGCTTCAGGTTCTGATTCACAATTTTCATCTTTGCCTCAATCTTCATTTTACAATTCAAAAAAAAAAAGTGGAAATCTCATGCAGCACTACACCTTGTTTACTTGGCTTTCTGTCTCCAGTGATCTTAGTGATCTTCACCTCCGCTCCACTTTAGTTACAGACACTCAATACCATACCGTGGGCTTTATCATCACCTGTTATTTCTCCACCTCTAAAATCTTAACCTGAAAGTTCACTGTTTGAGTACAAATTCTTACTCTTCCAGCTACTCTTCCAGCTCTTTCATTCTGTTACTTCCATTAAACATTATTTTTTACTTCATAGCGATCTCAGTTCTTTTGAATCCACTTCTATGAAATTCTTTTGATATTCACATCCCTTGTAAATCAGTTTAGACCTCAATGCTTCTTCTCTTATATTCCAGGTCCTACAATCATACCTCTTAAATATTCCAAGAATCTCCACTCTTCTCTCTATTTCCATTATCACCACCCCAGTTTAGATCACCATTACCTCTCACAGATTACTCAGCAATATCCTCACTGGCCTTCCTGACCTTAGTGCTTCCAAACTCCCTTCCCAACTCATTCTCTGCACTGCAATGAGAATTATCTGTCTCTAATGCAAATATGGCCATGCCATTCCCTCTTTGAAAGCACTTTAATGACTTCTAGTTGCTTCTGGAATAAACTACATATTCCTAAATATCAGTTACACATTTTTCATGATCTGGGACCTGCTTTCCTCACAAGCCTCTCTCTTAACCATCTTATTCATTCTATCTCACCCAATATTTCAATAGCCTGAGATATGTTGGGTTTACTGAATTTTCCATGCCCGTTCCCACCTCTAGGCTTTTGCACATGTTTGTTCTTCTTCCTGAAGCAGGATTCTGTACTTCATCCTCTTCCCATGTTACCCTCCCAATCGTAATCATTCCTTAAGTCTTGCCTTAAGAGAACACATCTCTCAGGAAGCTTTCCTTCTGCTCTGAGTTACACAACCTTCCCCATGTACCTGTACTTCCCCATCACAATACTTAATATAGGATCTCCCAACTGTCTCTTAAATTGTTTGCATCTCTCATTAGATTGAGATATGTGAGGCAGGGATAGTATCCTCACAGGATATCACAGAGTCTGCACCACATTAGTTGCTCAATAAGTATTGAATGAAAGAAAAAAAAATTTCCAACTCAGAGAGTCAGATGTGGAGAAATTTAGTAGAAATAACCTTCAATCAGGATACTCATTAAGAAATTAGAGGATTTTGATCAGATTATATATCTGAAGAATATGGAACCTTATCCACCATCCTGGAAGGTTACTGGAAAAAAATTCATGTTTCTAAAATGATTATAAAATTTTCTTTATATTACATGAAATGTGTATTTATAATCTACAAATTATATACTTTTATCTACACTGAGATTTGCACATGTAATCTCCACACTAGGCACTATATATTATTGTCCTGATTTTAAATCAGCATTTTTCTGAAGAGTTTCCTTCTTATTTGCCTCAACACAATGGAAGGTGATCCAGAGGAACGAGAAACAGTTTTACATCAAATCTCTCATGACTTGCCCAATGATGTACTGCAGGTCTCACTGGGCTCTCTACATTTCTGACAGATTGTCCATCTTCCTTAAAGCACTGGATTTATAGAAATACTATATATGCCACAGACTTGTCTCCTTAAAACCTCAGCGCTAAATGTGCTTAGGCCATAAATATCTGAGTTGACAGAGGACATTGATATTCCCCATGCAAGTCTCTTTTCCTATAAAATGGAAGTGTCAGATTATAATTGTCTTCAATTTGTTTTATAAAAAACATATTGAAGGAAGATAAAAGTTAGCAAGAAGTATGTAAGAATAAAAAAGAAAATAGCAAGCTGTTAAACTATCCAAGGCTTTCATAACTGCTGTCATTTTGATAACATGGTTCTTAGAGACCATTAGGCCACATCCAGCTTCCCCCAGCTGACAAGTCTGAGGTTCCTGCTGCTCTCATAATTGAGTGATGTGTCTGTATGAACGGGAGAACAGCCTTGTAAGAGGCTTTGTGTTTTTCATAACCACAGGAAAGTTGGTAAGATCTATCTACATTAATAGTTTCAAACATAGATGATCATCACAATTGTTGTGGGGGGTGGAATTGTTATAAATTTCTAAATCACATTCCCAATATTCTGGGATCCACTAGGGTCTGTTTTTGTTCATTTGAATATTTTTTTCCTTGTTTTATTAAAGTAAAACCTTATACACAGTGAAATGCACAGGTTTCTTTTCTTCACCCCTTTAAGTCAGTTAATTATTTATTATTAGCAATTCATTTTAAGTCTTTATTTATTCATTTATTGAGACAGGGTCTCACTCTGTTGCCCAGGCTGGAGTACAGAGGCACAATTATGGCTCACTGCAGCATGGATCTCCCAGACTCAAGCAATTGTCCCACCTCGACCTCCTGAGTAGCTGAGACTACAGGCATGTGCTACCACACCTGGTTACCTTTGGTATTTCTTGCAGAGATGGTGTTTTGCTGTATTGCCCAGGCTGGTCTTGAACCCCTAGGCTCAAGTAATCCTCCAATCTCAGCCTCTCAAGGTACTGGGATTATAGACATGAGCCACTGCGCCCGACCTATTTATCTATTTTTGGCTTTTAGCTACACCTATGTGGATTGTTTTTAGTAATTTACATATAATTACCATATGCATCTTTAAGTTATCACAGCACTTAGAGCTAATATTTAGTCCAACTGACTTAAAATGCTAGAGCTTATCCCCATGATCCTATCTATTCCCATTTTCTGTGCAATTATTGTTATAGATGTCAAATCCATATACACTATAAAACCCATGATACAACCTTATCTGATTTTTTTGATATCAGTTGTGTAGCATGCTGAATATAGGTAATAATTGAGTGCTGTACATTTCAATATTGCTAAGAGAGTAAAGTTCTAATGTTCTTATCACCAAAAATGTTAAATACTTGAGGTGATTAATACGTTAATTAGCTTAAACATTCCACACTGTATTAAAAAATCATAACATCACTTTGAACCCCATAAATAGACACAAATATAATTTGTCAATACAAAATAAAACAAAATATGCAGTTGTCTTTTAAAGAAATTAAGGGAGAAAAAAGATATTATTTTAAATGCATTTACATATTTATCTTTTCTTCTGCTCTTCAATCTTTCCTGAAGATCTGAGTTCTTTAGTCATTATTTTTCTTCAACCTAAAGAAAATTCTTCAGTATTTCTTATAGTATAAGTTCTGCTTATGGCAAATTATCAGCTTTTATTTGAAAAGTCTTTGTTTTGTCTTTCTTATTGAAAGTTATTATTTTTGGAGATAAAATTCTGAGTTGCGATAATTTTTTTTTCAATACTTTAAAGACTTTATTCCATTGGCCTTCAGTGTTTTTGGTGAGAAGACAATCATGTTTGAATCATTGTTTTCCTGTGTCTAATATTCCATCACCCTACCCCGACCTTCTCCCTATACACACCTCTGACTACTTTCAGCATTTCTTTTTGTTTTGGGTTATCAGTAGTTTTATTATGTTATTTAGAGTTTTATATGCATTACTCCTACTGGAAATTCTTGGAGGTTTTAAAGCCTGAAGTTTGTTTTCAGCCTTAAAAATTCCCCACCATATTTAAGGAATTTTGGCTATTATATTTTTAATATATACTATTTTCCTCTTTCTCTCTTCCTGTTAGCTGGAATTACAAGTATACATACATTAGACGGCTTGATATTATCGCACATCTCTCTAAAGGTCTGTTCCTCATCTTCAATGTATTTTTTTCCTCTTTGTTCTTCAAATTGGATAATTTATATTAATCCATCTTCAAGTTCAACTGACTATTTCTTCTGCCATCTCTAATCAGCTGTTAAGCCTATCATGTGACATTTTTCTTTCAGATATTTTAATTTCTAGTTTTAGCATTTACATTATGTTCTTTTTTTATAGTTTGCATTTCTATGTTCACTCATTATGACTATTTTTCCCTTATTTATAATGGTGGATGGTGGTTTTAACGGTGTTGTCTGTTGACTCCAGCACCCAATTTGTCACTGGGTCTGCTGGTCTGTCTCTACCAACTACTTTTCCTCCTGAACCAGTGTCATAGTTTTACTTTGCATGTTTTGTGATGTTTATCATAGGTGAGAAATTGTGGATTATACTTGGGGGAAATGTTGGATTCTGTTATTGTTCTCTGAGTAGTATTCTTTTTTTTTTTGATAGCAGGCAATTAAATTACAGGCTGCTCACTATAAACTTCTGAAGGCTTGCTTTACATATCATTAAAACAAGCCTATTTTCATATCTTAGGTCCAATCTCATAGAGTAAATTCTGTGTTATAGTCTTTAATCTGAAAGCATGGTGTTTCAAAAGAAAAACCAAAGGTATTATTTATCAAGCCCTTCTAACTTGTCATGACTCACACTCCAAATGTTTGTCTTCCTTGTTGTGGACAGTAGCTAAAATCTCTGTGAAGCCTTTTAAACTTTTAGCTATTGATTTCCACTCAGCTTCTTGGATTCTCACTTATACTTACATAGTCAACAAGGGATTGAGCAAAGTTTATATTTATATTGTGGTGCTCCCTTCTCTGTAACTCTTTCCTTATTGAAGGGAAATTCTCAGTCACTTAGGTTGCCCCTTGGCAACTCAAATAAAAAACACTGTAGCTTTCTGCTTGAGTTCTTGCTGCCCTGTACTACACAAACTAGAATGGAAAAGCAAGATCAATGCCGTTATCTTATGTCAAGGGTCAATTTCTGATTTTGGTTTTTCTCCAGTCCTTAATTTTTTTTCTTTCAGATTTTATTATTGTTACCTAGGACATTGGGGGAAGGATATTAATGGAATATAACCTACTCCACCATTATCAGAAACAGAAAACCTATTTGTTTGGCTGATCATTTTCAAATAAAGCTCCTCTTTTTTTGTTCCTTAAACATACATTTTTTTTTGTTCCTTAAACATACATTTATTTTAAGCACCTCCTATGTGCTGGACACTCTTCCAGACTGTGACAATGCAGCAGTGAACAAAACAGATGCATTCCCCATTCCTAACGAGGTGAAATTCTAGTGTAATAGGAAGACAGAAACATACATAAATATAAAAGATAATATCAGGTTAATAAGTACTATGAAATAAATAAAACAGAAGAAGGGGGTGAAGAGTGACAGAACTAGTATTTGGACAGGATCATTGGAGAAAAATCTCACTAAAGAAGTTGCTATGTGACCAGCCTGGGCAACATAGTAAGATCCCATCTTTAAAAAATTGTAAAAATTAGCCAGGCATGGTGGCTTGTGTCTGTGGTCCCAGTTACACAGGAAGCTGACGTGGGAGGATTGCTTGAGCCCAGAAGTGCAAGGCTGCAGTGAGCTATGATCTTGCCACTGCACTCCAGCCTGGGCAACAGAACAAGATCTCATTTCTAAAAAATGAAATAAAATAAAATGCGTTTTCTATGTGAGCAGAGACCTCAATGGAGTGAAGAATTCATCATGCAGTATTTGAGGAAAGTGTTCCAGGTTAAACAATAGCAAATTTAAAAATCTTAACAAAGATGTTTGGCGGACATGTTCTCGAAATAAGAGGGCCAGTGTATCTGGAGAAGAATAAAACATGTTAGATGAGAGAGGCTGCCCTAGCTGGATCAAATACAGTTTTGTAAAGAGGTTTGATTGTAATGAGTGTGATGAGAAGGTAGTTTTGAGCAGGCAAATGATAGAATCTGGTTTACATTGTGAAAGGTGTGCCCTGGCTTCTGTTTGTAGAATAGATGGGAGGGGAACATAATGATTTTCCTCGGGTGATTGTAATGATTAATAGGTTTGGGAATATGTTTCTGCATGATGCAGAAACTGGAAGCTGCTGCCTTGCTAGCCTGTTATTTCAAGTGAGGTCCAAACTAGCACCATCGGCATTCTAAAAGCTTGTTAAAACTGCAGGATTCAAGACCCACCCATAGAACAACTAAATCAAAATTCACATTATTTCCTCTTGGAATTTCTATTTCCACCTAATAAAATCTTACCTATTCAACAATGACCATATTCATCAGAAACTATCCCCAGCTACAAGTGAGTTTGCTTTATACATTAGTAGAATGTTATCCTTCACTCTTAGTTCCTTGTATCCTAACTTCACCTTTTTTTTTTTTTTTTTTAAATTAGTAAAATTTTTTCCTTCCCCTTTTTTTCCTTTTTTCCTAAATTTCCCTTTTTTTTTTTTTTTTTTTTTTTGGTCGAAGGAGTCAAAAGAGGTAAGGATTTAACGAAGTCACACTGAACCGTGTCAAATGTTCAGTTTCTCCTTGGATTTGCAATTACCTTTCTGAAAATAGTCACAGAAATTTTGGATGCATGTGTGAGGAGGAAGACAGATCTGTCTAACCCTTATTTGATATTGCGTGGCTCTTCTCTATCCCTCTCTCAAGCCTCCTTCCCCTACCATCCAAACTACCTCTTTCCATGTGTTAATCAATAACAATTGCTTATAGTCTTTACTTTGCAACAAGTTGTTTAGGTAATGATCATTCACAGCCTTGGAGAAAAGTCTCACTCCAGTGGTATAGTTGTTTTTTAAAAAAAATTATCATAAAATGAAAACTAACATGAAACTCACAGAAATTATAAATTTAAGGATTTATTTTCAAGAAAGACTCTTCTTCCTAGATCCTCACTGTCACTGTTATAATTAGCGATTTTTTTCAGTAAGCATGATTAGACATTACCTTAATTTTCTAGGTTTCTTGCTAAAAATTAATGATTCATATTTATCAAATAACTATAAAAGTTGTAGGTAAAATTAGCAATTTTAGTTGCTAATATTAGTTGAATATAAAACAATATTTAGATAATATAGTTTTCAAAGATTTGTCAGCAACTAGCAACATATTTATAGACATAATTGTCTCTTCCTCTTCCTTCAAACATTTGTGCATTATTGAAAAAATAAATCAAAATCTTTACAATAAAATTTTAAATACAGATACTTTTTAAAATCACAGGATATTATTTAAATCAAAATAGTTACAATATATTCTGTAATCTAGTATTATAATTTACAAATATCTGACTCTAAGAGTACTTAAACTACAAAAAGTATAAACTGTAACCAGCTGATTACCTGAAATATGGTAAAACCAAACATAAAATTACCTTGTAACTCTGTAATTGCATTTGCAAAGAGACAATATAAAAATCCTCAGTTGAAATCACTTTCTAATGATTGAAAGTCCTCACTCCCCATGAAGCACCTTGCTTGTTTTTTGTTTTTGTTTTTGTTTTTTTTTGAGATGGAGTTTCACTCATCAGCCAGGCTGGAGTGTAGCGGCGTGGTCTTGACTCACTGCAACCTCCACCTCCTGGATTCAAGCAATTCTCCCACCTCAGCCTCCCGAGTACCTGGGATTACAGGAGCCCGTCAGCATGCCCAGCTAATTTTTATATTTTTAGTAGAGACGGGGGTTTCGCCATGTTGGCCAGGCTGGTCTCGAACTCCTGACCTCAGGTGATCCACCCGCCTTGACCTCCCAAAGTGCTGGGATTACTGGCGTGAGCCACCGCACCCGGCTGCACCTTGCTTGTAATTGATGTCTATACTGAATCCTTTCCTGAAGACCAGGCTTCAGCAAGGCTATATTACGCCATTGTTGTTAATATGGTTATTGTACATGCCTTAAAGATTTCAATTTCTTTGAGATTTATGTAATTATTCTTGTATAGCAGTACAATAAATGCAGTTTACTGACTTTTGTCCTTTGATTCGTATCCAGCTTTCAAGTTCCCAACTCTTAGAATCATTTATTCTCTGTATTTTCACTTCAGCTCAACAACTCCATATGTCACATGTAAGTAAAACTATGAAAAAAATAAAAAAAAAAAGAACTTCAAAGCACAGAAATAAATAAATGTCTTAATTAGGGATTTTTTTCTACTACCATATGGTCCAAAAGTATTCCCTGTGGCTGTCACTGAAGAGCATGGCAAAGTAGCAATGTATTTTTTTGCCAAAACTGAGCCGTGGAAAATAAAATCATTTTCTATGTGTCTTGGTTTGTTGAACAGGATGCAATATTGGGTCAAGAAAACAATTGTTTTGATGTCAGGCCCACTGGAAGCTCTGCCATCATCGCTGCATGCCTTCCTCTTGCAGTCTTACAGGGTGAGAACAGTGAGAGGAAGGGACTGACAAGTGAAACAGAAGGACAGTTCAGTGAAACACATCCCCACTTCTGTAAAAAACTTGAACAATATGCCTGCGTGCCTATTCCGGTAATGTCTGCCCTGTCCTTCTCAGTTGTGTTCTGTATGCAAGGGGCCATCCTCGAAGTCTACATTTTCCAGGCCCCAGTTGCCATAAGCAGATTAGAGGCAGGGGGAAGGGAGAAGTCAAGGTATTCAACTTTCTGCCTTTGATAGTAGCTAACATCACATTAGGGCCTAGCTCCTGCCATAAAACCCATGAGGTTCCAGCCTTCGTGCAGTAGCCCAAGGGCACGGGTTGCCTCCTTTGGTCCTTCTGCCTACATCTGGAGGAAGCTTGGGTGGGCTAATGGTTAGATAGTCTCACTGCCATCTAGTTAGCATCTGAGTTTCTTCCATCACGCATATAACCCATTCCTACATTAAATTCCTTGTTGCAAATGCTGAGAGTGTTTTTTCTTTTTGTTCAGGTCCTAAATAATTGCACGCTGTTCATGGAGAGTCAATAACACTTTGATCACACTGAATTCTATAACTAGAATACACCCACACACACACACACACACATATGTCTTATATACATATGTCATATATATGATGTATATGTAGAGAAAACTAGAGAATTATAGGCATTGTATATCATAGATGGAATAGACCCAGAGCAAAAACAAGAAGATGACCTATAAGATTCAAGCAATTCAAACATAAATTTTAGATTTATGGCCAAATGAATTAAACTACTCACCAAAAGAGATTAAAATGACAACAAAGCAGGACAATTTTCTTAAGATAGTTGCATGATCCTGAAGTTTGAATATAATTCTTGCATGTTAAACAGATGGTTGGTTTACAGGTAATTAAATAAAAAGAATCTCCAGAGGCAAAGCACAGCTTTTTCAGTGAGTTAGTGATGGAATAACTGAACCTGAAGTAATTGCACAGATAACAGATTGAAGGAGACTGGAACAGCTATTATGTAATATGGTCATCTCTTCCCTTCCTAAAAGATTATATTTTGTTTACCTAAATGGATGATGAGATTATGTGTCATTAACATTGTAGTTTTCTTGCAGAATCAATTAGACAATGTCTTTTACACAGATGATGCTAAAATTTATGTTTATTACTACAAGATTCAATAAATGAACTGGCTTGGCCTGACAGATATATGTTTTAGAAGGGTTTGCCTAAGGCTGTTAATAGAAGCATTGCAGGCAGTCCAGAAAATTGCAGTAAAGATATGGAAGTGCTTATAATAGCTTCTAAGTTAACCAATATCCGAAACTTGACATTATAAATGAGAGAGGAAAAAACAAAGTTTCATAGACCCACTCAAGCTTATTCATGAGAAATAAAGAAGATAAAGAAGCCCCATTTGTTTTATCTACATTTTAATGAATATGGGCTTGTAACTGAAATATTAACTATAAGAAGCACAAGTTTGTATTTAAAACTTTCTAAGTATAAAACTGAAGAAAAAATACTGCATTGTAGATTGTCTAGCGCATTTAAAAAGTCTATTCCCTTTTCCCTTTCTCACGTTCTCTCTCTTTTTTTTTTTTTTTTTTTTTTTGTTATGTTATAGGACTTAAACGTTTAAGTTTAAGTAGTTATATCAATAACTGTTTTAAGTAGAGAGCAAAATTCACTACATAGAAAAGAATCACATAACCTTATTTTGTGGGTTTCTCTTAGGTCTTTGAGAGCAGTTTATGAAAATGTGGCAGAAATGTGGCTAAAAGGGGGCAAATAATTCACATCTTTTCTGGTACACAATAGCCTCATGGCAGCATTATAAGTCACTGACCTGCTTCTTTCTTAGGGAGCCAGCACGACATGGGCATTTTTAAGATCTTCATCCTAAATTCCAATGCAGAACACATAAAAGGGGTAAGAAGGCCAGGCACGGGGGCTCACGCCTGTAATCCCAGCACTTTGGGAGGCCAAGGCAGGTGGATCACAAGGTCAGGAGTTTAAGACGAGCCTGATCAACATGGTGAAATTCTGTCTCTATTAAAAACACAAAACTTAGCTGGGCATGGTGACGCATGTCTGTAATCCCAGCAACTCAGGAAGCTGAGGCAGGAGAATTGCTTGAACCCAGGAGGGGGAGGTTGCAGTGAGCCAAGATAGCACCATTGCACTCCAGCCTGGGCGACAAAGCGAGACACCATCTAAAAAAAAAAAAAGTAGCGGGTTAAGAAGCCAGACTATAACTTCCTATATGTAAACCTGCATTATCCCTTTTCCCTTTCCCATAAGCCCTCCATATTCTCCTCAGTATTATTTAAAAGTCTGTGGACAAAAGGAAGCCAGAACATCATATAGGTCATTTTTGTCTTCTGTTTAGCCAAACCTTCCCTATGGATATGAAATGCAGAACTGAGACCTTACTTAAATTGTGAGTAGTGGTAGAAGAAGGATAAAGGAACAAAAACAGAACACATATAAATTATAATCTCAAAACATTATCTAGGCTCACTGATATTTAAGAAAGCTCATGATTTTTGAATGATTAAATTTTATTCTGCCAATTTACTGAGTTGTTTTGATTAATTCTCATAGCTTCTCAGTTAACACTTGGGTTTTCTAACATCATAGAAATTGAAATATTTTAATTTTGTGTTTTCTTTTCCTACATGTATACTAATAGATCTGCTACGTAACTAATGCATTGACTATATCCTCCAGAATTTTAAGTAGCTAAAGAAGCATTATGCATTGTGATATTTTTCTTAAATATAACAGAAATGCTTTCTGCAATTCTCTATTAATTATGATGTTGACTTTGGTTGTGAAAGAGATACTCTTTATCACAAGAGATCAATAGAAAGGAACAGAAAGTTTAGTTATGGACAAAGTGTGCAGGGTTTTTTATGTTCTTGCATATGAGAGTGGGGACGCTATAATGAGCTGGGAAAGTTATAGTCTTACCTCACATCTCACACCAAAATAGATTCCATGCAAATCAAGTATATAAAGGGAGAATTAGGCCAGGTGCAGTGGCTCACACCTGTAATCCTAGCGCTTTGAGAGGTGGAGGTGGAAGCATCACTAGAGGCCAGGTATTCAAGACCAGCCTACACAACAGAGGAAAACCCCATCTTATGAAAAATTTCAAATATTAACCATCTGTACCCTCCTATAGTCCTAGTTACTCAGAAGGCTGACACAGGAGGATTGCCCAAGAGGTAGAGGGCTGCAGTAAGCTATGGTCATACTTTGCACTCCACCTGGAGCAACAGAGCAAGACCTGTCTCTACATAAATAAATAAATAAACTGTAAAAGCATTCAAATACAATTATAGGAGAAAAATTTTTCCTAGAAGTCTAAGAATGATGTAAGTAGAATATAATCATCAGAAAATATAAGATAATTAATAAATTTAACTTTATAATTATAAAATTATTTTGCACAATAAAATAGACAAAATGAAGCCCCTAACCAAAGTAGAAATGACAAATAACAGAAAGGAAATAATGGATGAGGTTAAGCCCCATTTTTAATAATAGAAATGTCCTAAAAGTGGGTGAAATAAATAATAATGACAAATGCATTTGAAAGGAATACCAGCCTCACAATAAATCAAACATGAGTAAAGATGAACTTTTTGTAAGTCACAAAAATCATAAAGTCATAAAATTTGGTAATATACCTGACATTTGAATCCTAGTATTACCACTTACTAGTTGTACACAGTTGCTTAATATTTCTGAGCTTTAGTTTCTTCATTTGATAAATCCATCTAGTCACACTGGGATCCAGGGTCCATCCACCCTGTGTGCCAGCATGTTATCTGTAACAAAATATTACTTTCCTCATGGCTGTCATTTGGATTGAATCAATTATTATATGTAAAATATTTAGCACAGTGCATGGCACATCATAAGTCTCAATTGATGGCAGATAACAGAAGAGTTTAAAATGATAAATTGATAAGAAATGGATTCCACTGCAAATAACAGAAAACAAAAACAAATTTAAAGCAAGTTTAAGTTTAAGCAAGCAGGATTTCATTTTTAATACAGAACAAAAGTCCAGAGGTGGGAAGTTAGTTCACCTTCTCAAAGGCTCTATCAGGGATCCAGGCTATTGTTAACCATTATACTTCACTATCTTCAGGGTGGAGATTGTGTACGCATCATTACTGCTTCATGATTGTAAAGTGATGCTGTATCTCTAGTTACCAACTTCTGCATTCCAAGCAGGGAAAAGGAGGAAGGAACAAAAGGCATGAAGGTTAGAGCTGGGTGCCAGCTTAATCTCTTTCATTTTATCAGGGAAGCAAACCTGTCAGATGGCAAACTTCTATCTCTGACCCAGAAATGTATTACAAGGTCATCCCTGGCTGAAATGTCACTAGAGAGCAGGGGCTGTGGATGGCTATCGGATCAGTCAACCAATAGTGTTTGCCACAAATAGTAACAACAACAAAAAGAAAGTCAACAGACTTAGCAGTGGCTTTAACCTTTACACTTTTATTGAAACTCTTTATTGCTTTCTTACAGGAAAAGTGTAACCATTAAAAAAATAAAACTCAAATACACTTCCCTCTACAATCCACTACATTGCCCACCACCCCCAACCAGACACCTAATGAAGAGGGAGAATGAGGACGTTTTATTACTAGTATGTTGACATTTTAAAATCATTTCAGCTCCTGAAGACTTTCATAAATATCAGTCTCTCTGTTGCCCCCAGAGTCTTAGGGATATAATTTGTATTGGTGAAATTAAAAAAAAAGGGAGGCCGGGTGTGGTGTAATCCCAGCACTTTGGGAGGCTGAGGCAGGCGGATCACGAGGTCAGGAGATCGAGACCATCCTAGCAAACACGGTGAAACTCCGTCTCTATTAAAAATACAAAAATTTAGCCGGGCGTGGTGGCGGGCGCCTATACTCGGGAGGCTGAGGCAAGAGAATGGCGTGAACCCGGGAGGCGGAGCTTGCAGTGAGCCGAGATGGCGCCACTGCACTCTAGCCTGGGCGACAGCGCAAGACTCTGTCTCAAAAAAAAAAAAAAAAAAAAAAAGAGACCACTCCCTTGTACTGTATGAATACATCTTTCCCTTCTTTATAATAAAATAATTTTGAGAAAAGTTGTACATATTCTCAATTGATTTCTTTACTAAAGTTCCCAAGTTACAGATAACCACTTCAAGGACAAATACCTGAGGAATTTCACACCTAAACAATGAATAAGAATTGGAAAAGATTATTACAGTTTCTTACACTGAGTTTCAATCTGATTCATTTTAATCAAATGGTCTCTCTTGTCTAAGAAAAGGTCATGAAAGAAGACAGTAACTTACTGGAGAGAACCAGAGATTCAAAATAAATATATTACGGGGGTAGAGACATGTCTCATTAGTTTTCTTGCGTGGTGAGAAATACATAAAGAATGATTGAAAAGACAATGAGCAACTATCAAACTAAATTAGAATACTTCTGAATTGGCTTGTTCAAAAAAAAATCTGTATTCAGCAAACCAATCCTTTTAACCCAATTTTTTTCTAATACAAAGATACACATCTATAAAATACTTATTTTGCTGCTTTGTGCTGTTAGGTATGTGCCATTAAAAGCAATGGGAAAAACCACAATTACTTTTGCACCAGCCTAAATATAGGAGAAAACAGTCTGCTATTTAAGACAAGATTGCAGATAATCTCTGTTATTTTGGTTTAAATGGTGAAGGAAACTTAAAGGTCAAATGCATTTGTATTTGAAAGAAGAAAATAAAGATTTCAAAATCTTGAGGAGAGCTTTCTGCTGTCCTTAATGAAAATGCATTATATTAATTGTATTAAGAACAAATATTATAATCCATAGAAGCATCATCTTTAATTCTTATAAAAGTTCATTAGAGAAGAAATGTGTTTAATTGTGCTTTAAAAGATGGAAAACATCTATATACTTGAGTTTAAAGAAATGCAGCCCAAGGATGTGAAGTCATTTACAGTAGATCACAGGATAAGTTAATGCCAATTAATGCCAATAAGATATTTGAGTCCACCTGACTCTTCTGTTACAAGAACATCCTGGTCTAATGGATGTTTCCCTTCTTATCCAGAATCTCACACACACAGATATGCTCAATATGTTCTTGATAATCATAATGGATTATGGATTATTGTTACATAGCATATATTCATGCACATACATTGAATGAATGAACAAAAGACCCTTTTAAATGAATCATGTAATAATTCAGTAAAATTTACTGGCTAAAAAATTTTCATGGAGACTAAAACTTTGGAATCATCTGAATTCATTTGAATTCATTTCTCGATTAATTCAATTCTGATTAATTCATTCTGATTGAATCATCTGAATTCATTTCTGCTTTTTAGCTTTTTGACAAATACTGGCTTTCCAATAAATACTATGTATATATAGTGCAGTATATAGTATATAAATGGCGGTTTTCACAAAAGGCATAAAAATATATGTATATAGATACTATACACATCATATAGATACTATACACATATATGTATATAAAGTTGTTACTCTTTAAAGATAAATGAATAGCAACTACATTAAAAACTAGTTAGTATTCTGACAGTCTCCATCATACTCAAGACTCAAATGTTATGCTTCTGATACAAAGTCAACAAGCTGTTGAAGCCTAAAGCTATCTTGCAATAAGTTTCTTTAGCATTCCCAAGCTCCAAATTCATCCCTTGTTACTTTTGAAAAACAATTACAAATAAATTTCAGTTGAAGGAATAAACAAATTCAGAATATACAAATTACATTTGCTAAAAGTGAATGAAATAGAAAAGCTTTCGAGTGTTACAAATAAGATCTACTATATGGATTATTTTCTGCCTATCAAATTCAAAATCACTAAAGTGAAGACAATGGCATACGTCAATGACCTTAATTCTATGAGTAAGTCTTAAATGACCTATTGCCAGTAGAAATTTAAATTTCCTTGGGTATTTCAAGTGTGTTATTTCTTTTTCTTTTCCTTTTTTTTCTTTCTTTCTTTCTTTTTTTTTTTTTTTTTTTTTTTTTTTTTTTTTTTTTTGAGATGAAATCTCACTCTGTTGCCCAGGCTGGAGTGCAGTGGTGCGACCTTGGCTCACTGCAACCTCTGCCTCCCTGGTTCAAGCGATTCTACTATCTCAGTCTCCTGAGTAGCTAGGATTACAGGCACCTGCCACCACACCCGGCTTATTTTTGTATTTTTAGTAGAGACTGGGTTTCACCATATTGGTCAGTCTGGTCTTGAACTCCTGACCTCATGATCCACCTGCCTCGGCCTCCCAAAGTGCTGGTATTACAGACGTGAGCCACTGCACCCAGCCCTTCAAGTGTGTTATTTTCTCTGTAGAATAATTCTGATATCTATTTAAGTATGTAGCAACATTTGATCATTAAAATCATGGTCTAATTCACAACAAAAAAAGCAGCAGGAAGGTCCTGTCAAATCTTTTAATATTAATTTGAACTTCTATTCTTCTATAAAGGCCTAACAAAAATTAACCTTCTCATTACTAAGAGCATACTAAATAATAAATTATTCTTAATGTGAAGCTTATAAGAATGTAGAAGGCTTATTTTATATGATGTTAACTTAAATAGGACAGTGATTTTCTTGAATTATTCATTATACCTAGAAACCTAATGGAATAAAAAAAGACTTTGCAATGATAATTATAAACTGATATTTTAAACCATTTAGTGACATCTTTAAATGGAATTTTAGCATACTTAAAATGATAGATCTTACGCACTGTTGCACTTTATTGAATAGATGTTGAATTAAGTAATTTTATACAAATTTTCAATAGCTAAGTATTAGTAATACAGTAGGTATAGAAGGGTTCTCCTATTTTTGTTATAAATTCTCCCTGGTGATATTTGACTAAGTTTCAAAATAACGCCTCTCAATTACAAAATGGAAATGTCAGAAAATAGTGTACTCTGCTTTATTAGTTTCCCTCCTTGGTCTAGAGACTTAGTAGCATGTTGTGAAGACTATCATGAATGCTATGATATAATGAGATTGATTTTCTTGAGCTGCCTAAGGAAACCACTTTCATTCTGGTAGGGTCTTGCCTTTTCTATGCGTAGAGTAAAATGAGTGACATGTTACAAAACTGTGTTTACGCTTTAGTCTGAATATGAATTGATACATGCTCCCCATAGAATTCTGGAAACTATAGATGAGTCCAAAAATGGAAATAAAGATACCAAAATGTTGTCAACCAGATAATCACTGTTAGCGGTCTGACTCTGCCTGGAATTTTTCGCATGCATGTGTCCATGTGATCTTTGAAGGAAGGCACTGTATTGTTTACTGCTGCATTCCCAACTCTCATCCTTGTGCCCTGAACAAAGTAAGAGATTAGTGAAATATTTGCATGTTAAATAAATGCAGACAAACATAGTAAAATGGGGTGACACTGTTAATCCAGGACTTTCTTTTTCATGTACAGTAAATATAAGAATGTCCTTAGATAGTTTTGTAAAACATGGTCTTTCCAAGCTACATAATGTTCCTTTATATTGTATTTTTTGACATTATGGTCATTCTCAATTTTTCACAGTTCATAAAAGAGGAAAATCTGGCACAAAGAGGAACACTTGAAAAAGAATTTATTTATGCCACTAAATAACTTCCCAGAAAAGTCAAACTCCTAACAATAATATCGAAGGTGCCTTTTAAATCTATTTCTAGAAAAAAGTATTTTTTCAATCTTTCCTTATTTCATATACAAAAACATGTTTCAATCTGCATTTCTTGATGTTTAGTGCAATTAAGCATTTGAATTTATTTTTCAAGATTTATTTATATTATGAAGTCATTTTTTGTTGCAACAATTAGTGTGTCATATTTCTCACAAATTTTATCATAGTTTGTTATTTGAGGTATATTTTTGGTATATTGATGTATTTGTTCCTTTTTTTTTTTTTTTTTTAGATGGAGTCTTGTTCTGTCCCCCTGGCTGGAGTGCAGTAGCGCGATCATAGCTCACTGCAGCCTCTACCTCCCTGGCGCAAGCGATCTTCCTGCCTAAGCCTTCAGAGTAACGGAGACTAGAGGTATGCACCACCATGCCTGGCTAATCTTTAACAATTTTTTTTGATAGAGACAGGATCTCACTATGTTTCCCAGACTGGTCTCAAACTCCTAGACTCAAGCAATCTATCAGCCTCAGCCTCTCAAACTGCTGAGATTACAGGTGTGAGCCACTGTGCTCAGCCCAATTTTTTAATTTAAAGAGCCTGTAAATATAAATGTAAAATAATTTAATGGAAGACTTTTTAAATTATAAATATGACCATGTTATTGCAGGAAATTTAGTTAGGACAAAGGTATATTTAAAAATTATTCATTATCCTATCTGATAAAGATACTGATGAAATTTCTTTTGGTCATTGTGCTAAGCATTTTTAAACATATGAGAAGTTGATATATTTTAAATGATGTGCATCAATGAGACTGTACTACATTATAATTGGACATAAATGGCATGTACATGACCCAAATTATTGCAGTTTATATTACTTCTAAGTCAAACCCTACTATGGTTGAACTCATCTAAAGAGTTTGAAATGCAGTGTTTTGCAGAACTTCTAAATACAGTGTATACAATTAAAGGATGTTTCCAACAGTTTTTATTTGTAGGTCAAGAGATAGAACCTTCCATATATTTCTTTCCAAAAATACAGAAATTCATATTTGTGGAGAAATACCCTCAAGATTATGATGTCTGGAATATAATTCCTGTGTCACTTTTCCTTATTAAAATGTTGGTTAAGTTTTCCATTTAATTTAGAATAAAGTTCAAACCACTAAGTGAGGTCTCCCAGGCCCTATTCAACCTGGTCTTGTTTCTGCTTCAGCCTGATTTAAAAATCAATATGATTGGAAGGAATGCAGCCTTCTAATGTTGTAACCTCAGTCTGACAAATGTTGCTGTTGCTTCTCTAAGACATTGAAAATATCCTGCCCATCCTTCCTGTGTTTGCTGTGGTATCCTGAGATGCTTCAGCAGTTTGTAAACAATGGCTTTAGGTCCACAACAGGAAAACATATGGTCTAGAATGGAAATACTTCAATAGCTTAAGATGACTAAGCAGGGTATATATTAAGTAGGATTTAAATAAGTGCATGAATAATGAGTTGTTTAAAAATGCTAAGATGACCTTTGGGGATTTTGACATCATGAAAATACCAATGCTCTTTTGTCTTTTGGTGTGAATACCAGGGGCAGAAAGTAAAATTTAATAGGATCAATTTTTAGTTTAATACAGCATTAAAGAAAAATCTACTGGAGGTCATCAGTTTAGATTGAGCTCCTGCGCTAGGCCCAACAGACCAAACCAAAATGGAGTTACTCATTGCAACAATTCCAAGCCACCAGGTGGAAACGACTTTATCTGACCTTTGGAGAAAGCAGGAGACAGAGAGAGAGAGAGAGAGAGAGAGAGAGAGAGAGAGAGAGAGAGAGAGAGAGAATAGCTAAATTCCCAAATAGGTCAGTTTCAATGGGCATGATAATGAAGTTCCCTCTGCTTTATTCCCTACAAAGGGATTTTTGTTCTTTGTTCCTGCTTTCTTCAGCCCTTCTCTGTGTATAAAACCAACCCATTTTGCTCTGCTCAGCTCATCAACCTGCTCATTCTATTTTATTAAATAAATGTTGCCCAATTCTATAATTGCAGATAAAGCCAATTAAAATTTTTAAACTAAATTTGTTGTAATTTTGTCTTTTGACAAGAGTGAATTCAAATAGTTTTATATAGTAGGACACGATTAATTTCATAAAATCAAGAGGCAAACCTTAAGAATAGCAAATGAGATCACATATTAGATGAAAGACTTTACATCAAAGTGACTATTTAAAATAGAGAAAAATGAACTTGACAGGCTACTCTTTGCTCTACCCATATTCCATTCCTAATTTATTTACTGTCACTACCAATTTTTAAAATCAAGTTCATGTATTATTTTTTGTGGCTTCATTTTTCTACTGATAATTTCTTAAGGAAATTCGCAGTCCAAATACATTGAACATTTTGTTGTTGCTGCTGTTAGAATAGATTTTGAAGATTGCTTGGTGGACACCAGATCCTTAATCATTTCATGAAAGAAACATTGTTATAATACAGTTTTCCACTTTTACGACATATAAGCATTGTATATAAGTAAATTAATATTAATTTATTAATATTATACAGGGAAAAAGTGCAAAACTAAGAGTTGGCAATATAGTTTTAGCCCTGGGTCAGTTTCTGGTTAAGTCGGTTTCAGCTTTCAATTCATTAAAGTGGGGAGGGGATGTGTCAGTTGATTGCAGATTTTTGTTAGGCCTTTTGTAATGAACTAAGTGTTTAGGTCCCCTGAAAATTTGTATGCTGAAATCTTACCCCACAGATGATGGTATTGGAAGGTGGGACTTTTGGGTGGTGAGTAGGTCATGACAGCCATGTGAGGTTACAGTGAAAAGATAGTCATCATAAGCAAGGAAGTCGACCCTTACCAGACACCTAATCTGCCAGCATCAGAATTTTAGACTTCCCAGCCTCTAGCACTGTGAGAAATAAATTTCTATTGTTTTTAAGCCACCTAGTCTATGGTTTTTGTTATAGCAGCCAAAGCGATTCAAACGGGCCTCCAAGGTAGTAAAGGTCTTCAAGTGCCAGTGTTCTTGGTTGTAGTAGGAAGACAATGAAATTTCCCTAAAATAGGTTGTTGAGAAGACCAAGATAAAACACAACAAAAAAGGCATTGTTATACATATCTAAAGGCAGTGAATTTTTAAAATAATTTTTGGTGTTTACGGTAATTCTCTTTATCAATGCATTTTTTTTTTTGTCATTAACAGCCTGCCTTTACATTAGCCAAGAATACTACAACTGAAGTACATCACATGAAAACTAACTTTCCTTCCAACAACTGTTGGACATTTTCCCTAATACAACAAGAATAGAAACAAGAGTACATTTTTCACCTATTGTCTTTGAAGTGCCTCCTTGAAGGTATTTTTGTGATCCACTGACCTGGAGAAATGTTACTGTAAATAAACATTGTAATATCATATCGATCCTTTTGCCTTTTAAATTTGTACCATATACATGAAACTGTATTTGTGCATTCTGTCTACTCATAGGAAAAAACAAATCAACTATTGCTGCCAAAGGCATAAAATTCTTTCTTATGGATTTTGAAGAATTGATCTAGATATTAGAATAATTACATATTTTTGCTATTATGCCAACATCAGTTATTATCAATAGCTTTAATGTACAGGTTTTTTACTTACACCTGGCTTATAGTTGAGTGTTGGTAGAAAGGTTGACAGTGTACTGAATGAGTCAGGCTATCTTCACCCAACTTGTTAACTCTCCTGTGTTCATCTGTGCTTTCGGAGTCTGAAATATGTCTCCTAAATAACTGTTGGGAAAGAAAATGGGTATGTCTGATACTACGATGGAGTTACAACAATTCTTTCTACATAATGGGGCCCAGTAAAAATCTGTGGAACAAACCCACATGTAAAGCTTTTGTTTCAGGCAGTAATATAATTTTATTAATTGTCATAAAATTTTAGGCTGTATATTTTGGATCGGTGGTCTTGGGGGAAGTTGGAGGAATGTTAGAAGAATCTGCTGGGAAAACTACAGCCTACATCCCTCCCCACCCCCACCAGTTCCAAGGTGGGAGGAAGGACATAAGAGAATTCAGGGCAGGTTAATTCTACTACCAACCTGAAGTCTCTAGAAGTGCATTATGAATTGTAAAGCGTAATGTATGTAGTTATTTCTTTAAATTTGTGATTTTTCATTTAAAAATATCTACTACCTAAATAAACTGCCAGGGATTTAAAGAAAATTAATGATTAGTTTGCAAGAACACTAATGTTTTACTTGCTACAGACTGAAATTAATAGAAAAAAAAAGCTCCATTCAGATGAAGGAGTTAAGCAATTAATTTTCCTCTTTTTCTTAAAACACTGACATGAACATGGATAATATAAAGTTCTTCTAGGTGAGATTGAAAAGTCTTCTTCCAGATGTCAGAGGAATTCACACTTCAGAAGAGGAAAGAAACTCAACAGGAAGAGAATTATGAATAAAGATCAGTGATGATTTTGGATTGGTGGTAATATTTCTTATTTCTTTTTATTTTTCCCTTAGGCTACTTAGGGGTTTGTTCTTAAGTGATGTCCAGAAGGAAGCCTGTAAAGCAGTATTCTGTCATTTCCTTCTTTCCACTGAGAATGTTCATTATATTAAGCGTTTTCGTTAGATAGTGTAAAACATCTCTTTACTGGATAGGGTGATTCCCTATTTTAGGGCAGTCAACAACAACTGTCAGTGAGATACAACAGAAGTGTTTCTGGGCAAAACTGAACAAAGAATCAAAGAAATGTTAGAATTGAAAGAGATCTTAAATTGTTTGTTGTCACTTGATCTCAGATATTGACAACATAAAGTATTGTGTTTTTCCAGATGGATTTGCATTTCATGAAGGCATAAGGCTTTAAGGCAAAGAACTGAAGCTCTACCAAGAGAGATTCAACCTCTCAGTAGGTGTTCTTTGGTCAGAGTGGAATTTCTGGAAAGAACCAATGACTAAGACAAGTATGAGCTGGTTTTGCTTTTTTTTTTTTTTTTTTAACGTTGCAAAAGAACATTGATCTTTTTGGAGTGCAGCTCAAGAAAACATGATATGAATGTTTGCAGAGTTGGCTTCTCTAACAGGGGAAGTTAACTGAATTGTGCCAGATGGTTTTACCTCCTCTGCTGTTATCCTGGAGGTGTGGTACTGCTGTCAAAGATTTGCTTGATCACTGTCATAGAATGACCAAGTGTAGTGTCATAAAGACTGAGGAATACATTGAAGTCCCATTTCAGTGAATTTTAAGTATCTAACATGTGTTCTCTCATTACGAACCAAATCTTATTTTCTGAGGTAGATAAATTATGTCCCATGTCTCTTTTGTGATCTTAAGGTAGAAAGTAATCTTGCATATTTAATATTGGAAATTCAATGCTTTCAAATAGATGTCAGTTATGGTCTGTAGAACGATAAAATAAGCATTAAAATGTCTTACCAAATATCCTAGCATAAAAAATCCATTTTGATTTGCATTTAGATTTCACTAAAGCCACAAGGACTCAACACTTAGTAGTGTATCATATTATTATTCTTTCTTTAAATCTCTTACTATAAGAAGAGACAGGCACACTGAGTTATATAATCACACTCCGAAGTAGATCATACCAAGTAATAAGAAAATATTTCCTGATGACTCTGAAAAACAGCTAATGGTAGTCAATGATTTATTATATATAAAAATTTTAGAGTGATAAAGGCATTGGGAAACGTACAGTTTTATTTGCATTTAGTTTTAAGTGACTGGAATGAAGAAACTGAAGAGACTTTCACAAGCTAACTACATGCAAAAAATTTTCCCATAAAATTTACAAATGACTTCCTGCCATTGTTTCAGAGTAGAAAAAAGTGTTTTCCTTCTTCCTCAGTGCTTGTACACTATTATTTTCAGATTTCTCTTCATTAAGTTACTTAGGCTATTCTCTATTTTAAAAATCAGCCCTACTGGCATATAATGATTACTGAGTTTCTTTTTTCTCCATATTTTTGCACAAGAACAAGATATTGAAAAAATAGCATTTGCAATCATAAAACTATCCAGATAACCATCTTAGGAGAGGATTCTTTGGTCAACTGATCCAATGACATTCACTCCATTTCATTCCCATCTTCCTTCCATTTCATATTCATTTTTTAATAGCTTCACTAGTTAGGTCTGAAATAACCTGAAGGTTGTAGTTGCTTCCCCTTGTCACCATTAAAGCAAGAGTGGCTGGGATGTTAAGGAATCCACAAAATAGAGGAAAGGAATAAATTTTAAGCCTCTTTTTAAGAGAGTAACAGTAAAGATGATTAGTTTTTGTCACCAAAACTTACTGACATCTAATCCTTTATAAGACTTTCTTCTGTGCCAGATTCTAAGCACTTTAATATTTCATTTCTTCCTGGCCCGTCACGGCTTTCTAAAGTGGGCACTATTATAATTCCCAATTTTCAAGGAAGGCTAAGCACTGGCTAAAGGTCAAATAGCTAGTGAGCTGTGCAGCAGGCAGTTGAACCCATGCAGCCTTGAGCTAGATTCCAGAGTGACACCTTGGAATCTGATACTTTTAAAGTTCCCTCCCCAGGTGATAATAACCTGAAGCCAGGCCCTGATTTCCCACAACATCTCTCCTTTTCTTTTTATGTAAATGTGCCATGGTGATGAAGGCTTGTTCATTCTCTCAGTTTTGACGCAGGATTCTTTGACTGGTCCGGCACACAGTATCCAGATTCCTTCTCGAGTTCAAACCAACATTATGCTTTTAAGTCAAAATGTGAGTTAACACAAGTGTATAAATGACAATCACGCATTGGACAGTTTGATTGTTCATCCAAATTTTGATATTTCCCACTAACAGCATGTAGGGAGGCTTAACACAACTCTGTATAGGAATAGTCAGGTTGGAGGTAAACAAAGCAGAATGTCTAAATCTACATTGATACTGAGGGAGAGGAGTGGTGGTGGCAACGCCTGATGTTCTCTGCAATAAAGAAGCAATCCGAGGTGCCTCAGAATGCTGAAGAGGTAGGGGGCATACCAGGATCGAGAAGAATTATCATAATGCCAATCAGAGTCCCATAAAGAAGGATCGGCATCAAAAAGAGGAAAAGGGTTCTAAAGGGATTTATCATGGGGTTCAGAATCACAGATGCGAGGGGTGGCAGTGGGGACAGCAGACAGAAAAGTTTCCCCTTCCCATACTCACAGTCTGGACATGGCAATAGCTAATTTCCAAAGTTCTGGGTGTTCTGGGCTCAGAATGGAGACTATCATAGGAGGCCTCAGGGTAGTAATGCCCTTATCTTCCCTTTTTAAGGGAAAGAATGAGCTGAACCTCCTATGCAAAGTAGGATGATGATCCTCGTCCTCCCAGTAAGAAATAAAATAAGTAGCCTCCAGGCATTCCCTTCCACCAGAGAAGCAACTGTTAAAACATAGCCCTTTGGTGCCAGTCTATTACTAAGCCATATGAGTCATTTTTTAATACTACTGCATGTGAGTTAACACAATCTTCCCAAATTAAAGTTTTAGATGGGCCCTCAAAATTTTTAGGATATGGTTTTCCTCCAGGTTATATTGAAAGTGTGAGGTATCTCCTATTACTCCCCTTTTAATTTGTCTTAAAGGAGACAGGGAAAGGCCAGAAACCAAATGTACCCGTTCCCCTGTGGCTAATCTCTCTGGAACTTAAGCAGCCCAGACTTGAGTTTCTAGATGGATACAACCAGGTGCATGTCCAAGGCACAGAGGAGGGTATTTATAATCCATAATAACATTAAATGCAGTGCCTTCTTTTCCTGGCTGAGCGGGGCAACAGTCATCTATAGCTCCAGGTATCCACACACTAGCGTTAGTATAGATTTCTGCAGGAGCATCCATCCAGGTGAGAGGTCGAATAAGTGGAGGAAAAGGCACATAAGCCCTATAAGAATGATTTTGTGTAGCAGGTAAATCAGTTTGAGGGGAAACTGGTGAGATAGAAAGTATAAAGAGGAGAATTATTAAATAAAATCTATTGTGAGATCCAGTGCTGAAGGAGGAAGAGAAGAACAGGGGGGTGTTAATTTCAGGTTCATAGAAATGGTGAGATTTTTTGGTTTGTAAGGAGAAAAAGAAAGGTGATTAGGAGAAGTGGGATTAGTTAGAGGACTCTCCGTTGCCATTAGGGAGGACTGACCCAGACCCATTTTGATTTGGTGTGCCAGTTTCTGAGGAGTCGGCATAGATCTCACCACATATGAGGGAGGTCTCTGACGTGGACATCTGTGGTTTTCGTTGTCAGTATTCACACTAAGTTTAAGTCTCCTAGTGGGCACCCAGACGGGATTGATGATCTCCTGGTGAAATACAAGCATACCCTATTCCCCACTGTATAATTTTCCAGGTTCCCAGGTATTGGTCTGGGAGTTTTGCCGTAACACTGGCTTGCCTTCATTTAGGGAGAATTTTTTGCCTGTATAATGGCATTCAGCTGCAGTCAGAGTATTGTCTTTAGGAACATTTAGCAAGTTTAAAGTAAACAATGCTAAATGTAATTGGGAGTGGGGACTAGTTAAATAATGTTTTTCTTGTTCAGACTGTTTGGATAATTGAGATTTTAAAGTGTGATTGGCCCGTTCCACCACAGTCTGTCTCTGAGGATTATAAGCAATTCCAGTAATATGGGAAATTCCCCATTGTTGCATAAATAAATTAAAAGCCTTATTAACATATCCAGGGGTGTTGTCTGTTTTTATTTGATATGGAAGCCCCATAACTGCAAAGCAAGAATACAGATGTCTTTTAATATGGGCCGTGCCTTCCCCTGTTCGGCAAGTAGCCCAAATAAAAACTGAAAAGGTGTCTACAGAAACATGTACATATGAAAGTCTGCCAAAGGAGCTAACATGAGTCACATCCATTTGCCATAAATTATTAGGAGTTAGGCCTCTGGGATTAATGCCAGATTCCTGATTTGGAAGCACAAAAACTTGGCACTGAGGGCAGTAGTGGACAATAAGCTTAGCCTCCTTCCAGGTGAGAGCAAATTTATCTTTTAATCCAGCAGCATTGATATGAGTGAGATTATGGAACTCCTGAGCTTCTTGGATTGCAAAAGAGACCAAACTGTTGACCTTATGGTTACCAGCAGACATAGGTCCCGGTAAAGTGGTATGAGGTCTAATATATGTAACATAGAAAGGGTGTCTACATTGGCAAACCGCCTGTTGTAACCTTGAAAATAAAGAAGGCAATTCAGAATTATCAATATGTTTGATAGTAGCGGTTTCTATACTTTTAGTGGCATATACAACATAAGCAGAATCAGAGACAATATTTAAAGGCTTGGGGAAATCCTGTAAGTCAGTAATTACAGCAATTAACTCTGCCTTGTGAGCAGAGGTATAAGGAGTAGAAACAAGCTTGTTTGTAGGACCCACATAACCAGCATTTCCGTTACTGGAGACATTAGTGAACACGGTAACAGCCTCAGGAATGGGCTGATCTTTGGTCAATTGAGGGGCCACCCAAGAAGTCATTTTTACAAAATCAAACAATTTGTTTTTTGGATAATGATTGTCAATAACGCCGATAAAATCATCCAAGTGAATTTGCCACAGTGTGGAATGTTGAAAAGCAGCTTGAACTCCGAGCCTATTTAAAGGAACCACAATTAAATTCGGATCAAATCTGGAAATTTTAAGTATTCTACAATGAGCTTGTCCAATTAGGGTGGCCATTTGGTCCAGATAAGCAGACGAAGTTTTTGACACAGAATGAGGAAGAAAACACCACTACACTAAATCACTATTCAACTATTAGCCCAGTAGGGGAGTGCAATGAAGTAAAAACCAGAAGCTGAAAAGGCTAAGACGGCTGTACCCTAGACAACTGGGCAGTTTGGATTCTTTCATCCATGAATTTCAGTTCTAGTGAAGCCTCAGGGGTCAAAGTCCTGGGACTGTGGAGATTGGAATCTCCACACAGCATAGAAAACAAGTTAGACAGCGCATATGTTGGAATGCCTGAAGTAGGTCTTAAATAATTAATGTTACCTAAAAGTTTTTAGAAATCATTTAAGGTTTTTAAAGAATTTCTCCTAATTTGGACCTTTTGAAGTTGAATACATTCCTTATTGATCACCATTCCTAAATATTGAACAGGAGTGTTCTGTTGAATTTTATCCTGAGCGATGTGTAATCCAGCCTCTGTAGCACTGTGTCTCAAAAATTGATAACAGTCAATTAATTCTTATCAGTGGGGGCAGCAATATATCACCAATATAATGAAGAATATGGCCTGGGGAAATTGAGCTCGAATGGGTTATAGCACCTGTCCAACATAAAGCTGGCAGATGGTAGGGCTATTCAGCATTCCCTGAGGAAGTACTTTCCATTGATAACAAGCTGCAGGCTCCTGATTATTGATAGATGGTACAGTAAAGTCAAATTTTTCACAATCCGATTTATGTAAAGCAATACAAAAGAAACAATCTTTAAGATCAATAACTATGAGAGGCCAATTCTTAAGTATTAAAGCAGGGGCAGGCACGCTGCGTTGGACAGCTCCCATAGGTTTAATTACAGCGTTAATAGCCCTTAAATCAGTCACCATCCTCCACTTGCCTGATTTCTTTTTTTACTAGAAACACAGGATAATTCCAGGGAGAAAGAGAAGGTCCCACATTCCCAAGTTGTAACTGTTCAGAAACCAATTGAGTTAAAGCCTCGTTTTTCTTTAGAGAGCGGCCACTGCTTAGTCCAAACAGGTGTTTCAGATTTCCATTGTAGAGGAACAGGATTAGGAGATGTGGCAGTGGCCGTCATTAAAAAGGATAACCTAAACCAGCCCTGTCTTCTTTTACAGTAACTTGAAGAGGTTTAACAATTCCTTCATGTTTTGGATCGAGACTGAGTCCAGGAACAAACCCCATGTTTTCCATTATATGTTGACTGGGAGCAGTATAAGAGTTATATAGAATATTAATTTCAGTCCCCCATCATGCCAGCAGATCTCTACCCCAAAGATTAATGGCGATTGGCATAATATAAGGCTGAATTGTACCCTTTTGACCATCAGGGACAGTGCAAGGGAAGATAAATGTGCTCTGGTGAACTTCATCAGCTTTTCCAACACCTACTAGTCCCATGTTAGTGGGATGTTTAAGCCAGGAGGGAGCCCATAAATTAGAGGAAATAATAGAAACATCAGCCCCAGTATTACTAGGCCCTCAAACTTTTTTCCTTGAATGTGTATGGTGCAGGTGGGCCGTTGTTTAGAAATTACGTTAATCCAATAAGCGGCCTTTCACCACCAGAGCCCATCCCAGGGCCTTGTGTTTTATCTCTTTTGTTTAAAACAATATTAGGTAGTAAAAGTAATTGAGCAAATGACTCACCGGCTGACAGGAACCTTGGCAGACACCACAAGTTTAATCTCATCAGAAGAATCAGAATTAATGAGACTGGTATGAACTATGATACCTTTAGTAGAGGTGGATGCCTTGTCTAACACCAGGCCCACTGAACCTTGAGGTAAAGGACCCCCGTGGGGACAATTAAAGGCAAAGAATTAGGTAGTAAATCTAGAGGAATGGTACTAGAGATTGACTGCCCTGCCCCCTATTGTGGAGGTAGACAAGCATTGTACTGAGACAGAAGAAGAGGCTGGGACCCATCTGGGTTGGCTGTAGGCAAATTTGTGCTGCGGGCTGCATTGGGACCGCTTGAAGTGGAAATGCAACACTGGTCTGAATCTGAGGTGTCCCATTTGATATTGGGGCCTGGGACTGGCCCCGTTTCCCATTTCCCGTTTCCCGTTTCCCTGGTTCTGTGGCAAGGGATTTCAGTGTATATCAGACTTAGAGTGGCAAGTACTTGCCCAGTGTTTACCTTTACAACAATGAGGGCTAACAGTAGCAGGAGCATTTGGCCATGTTTGTTGAGCTGGCTTGGCTGCTTTTAAGTTTTTAACAGTGCAATATTTTTTAGTATGACCAAGTTGACCACAATTATAGCAGGCTGCAAGAAAAAGAAAAGGGACAAAAATGACAGGAGGGTGAGGGGCTGGGTGGATCGGGAAGCACCTGCAGAATTACAGGTTAAGTGCAGTTTGGTTACAGAGCCATTAGATGGCTCTGGAGGCAAAGACTGCAAAGTTTTGGAGAGGGAAGAGTTAGCATAGATATGGTCCCAGGCTGTCTGAGTTGGGGCCGTGGGAGCTACAAGTACTGGCTCTTCGTGGAAAAAAAAAAAAAAAAAAGATCATCGGGGAGTGACATTAAGCCAAAGTCACCAGAGTTAGACATTGAGTCCTCAACATTGTCAGGTGGGGGAGGAGTAGGCAAAGGGAGAGGCTGAGCAGATAATGAAGGCCAAGTGGGAGAGGAAAGCTGAGGAAGAGGTAGAGGGTCACCAGATTCGGAAAACTGTGGTAACCACAGGGGGTCACAGGATTGATTTATCATTAGGATGGCACATACCAAAGCCCAATCACCCCCAATAGTGACGGGAACATAATTTCCTGTCGGGACCAGTTACTGGAATTTTGCACCAACATGATCCCATAGTTCTATATCTAACGTTCACTTTTCAGGAAACCAAGAACAGTGATCCTCCACTGCCCTGAATATGGTGACCATATTTTCCTTGGGTACTTGAACTCCTCCCTGTTTTAACAGGAGTTTAATATAGCAGAGATAAGCATAATGTTTAGACTAGGCATGACCCATAGTTACCTGAGACAATACACAGACAACTCACCGTCAGGGAGCTGAACATGTGTTTCTATGGACCGGATCGATGAACGTTTCTCTGCACCTACCAAAGGGAATCAGGTTCCCACATGCGCTTAGGAAAAAGAAAACCACGTTGGCACATCAGATATAGGGGGAACCCGTCCCCAATATTTCAAGGTAAGTTCTTTCCATTTTCCATTAAGTGTCGGCCAGCTGATAAGTAAAGAGAAAGAGTACAAAGAGAGGAATTTTACAGCTGGGCCGCCAGAGGTGACATCACATATCAGCAGGACCATGATACCCGCCTGAGCCTCAAACCAGCAAGTTTTTATTAAGGGTTTCAAAAAGGAGGGGGTGTAAGAACAGGGAGTAGATCACATGCTTCAAAGGGCAAAAAGGAGAACTACTGATAAGGGTCTATGTTCAGCGGTGCACGTATTATCTTGATAAACATCTTAACAGAAAACATGGTTCAAGAGCAGAGAACTGGTCTGACCACAAATTTACCAGGGTGGAGTTTTTCCCCACCCTAATAAGCCTCAGGGTACTACAGGAGACCAGGGCATATCTCAGTCCTTATCTCAACCGCATAAGACAGACATTCCCAGAGCGGCTGTTTATAGACCTCCCCCCAGGAATGCATTCCTTTCCCAGGGTATTAATAATCCTTGCTAGGAAAATAATTTAGTGATATCTTCCCTACTTGCACATCCATTTATAGGCTCTCTGCAAGAAGAAAAATACGGCTCTTTTTGCCCGACCCCACAGGCAGTAAGACTTTATAGTTGTCTCCCCTTGTTCCCTAAAAATCGCTGTTATTCTGTTCTTTTTCAAGGTGCACTGATTTCATATTGTTCAAACACATTTTACAATTAATTTGTACAGTTTAACACAATTATCACAGTGGTCCTGAGGTGACATACATCATCAGCTTACGAAGATAACAGGATTGAGATTAAAGACAGGCATAAGAAATTATAAAAGTATTATTTGGGAACTGATAAATGTCCATGAAATCTTCACAATTTATGTTCCTCTGTCACGGCTCCAGCCAGTCCCTCCATTCAGGCTCCCTGACTTCCCACAACAGTAGTGAGGAACTGCATCTATCACACTGGGTGGTGAAGGCCATGGTAATCACATGAAAAATAATATGTGCCTTATGTGTTAACAGATCAACCTGGGGAAATTGTGGAGGCAGGAAGACCAGTTGCAGAGCACTGGCTCTAGTCCAGGCATAAGATGGCAGCATGACCAACACGATGGTAGAAGTGGTAATAAATGGTTAAATTCTGGATGTATTTTAAAGAGTTAGCCATGATAATTTTTATAATGGATTGGATGTGGAGTGCAAAAGAAAGAGGAATCATGGATGACTAGATGTAATGTTTGGGTATTAGCTCAGTAAATTTGATGTAGGTGAAATACTCTCCCGGCAAATTCCCAGTTGGGCATAGATGTGAAGCTTATTTGACTTATGACTAAAGCAACACCTTCCATGGTGCACTAAAGGTGAAAAAGTAGAATACATGTCTTCCAAATGACTCATGAAAACCTGCATTCTTCCTGACATGAATCATTATGTTCAAGGTATTTCTTTTAATTCATCATCTCCAACAAGAAAAGGAAAAGGTAAAAAGAGTCAATTTTCTCAGTTAAATTTGCATCAGAAGAGAATAGTTTTGTTTTGTTTTGTTTTGACACAGAGTCTCGCTCTGTTGCCCAGGCTGGAATGCAATAGCAAGCTCCCCCTCCCGGGTTCATGTCATCCTCCTGCCTCAGCCTCCCAAGTAGTTGGGAGTACAAGCGCCTATCACACCTAATTTTTTTGTATTTTTAGTAGAGATGGGGTTTCACCATGTTAGCCAGGATGGTCTCAATCTCCTGACCTCGTGATCCGCCCTCCTTGGCCTCCCAAAGTGCTGGGATTACAGGTGTGAGCCACCACGCCTAGCTGAGAATAGAATTTTTAATACCAGAAAAATACTTATTACTTTTCTTGTAATTATTGCTTCTAATAATTTCTAAATATGCAGACATTTCACTTTACATTAATCATTAAAACAAAAACATTCCTCACATAAGAGACAAAAGGTCAACAGTTAGAGGAAAATTACCCTACTCCATTTCTTCCATCTTCAGAACCCAACTCCCACATTCTGGATCATGTTTTTGCATTTTAAAGCAATTACTATTAACTACATAAATCATTCTGTTTAGGGTGTGGAATATAAAAACTTACCTGTACTCAATACTGAGATAAAGAAAAGGTTTGTATTTCCTAAAAACATAATTTAATAACTTTTATTTAGGAGCAATGTAACCTGTTGCATTTTCATGTGTAACAATGATATGGACAGAAAACAGGAAAATACGGGGTAGAAGAGGGCGGTTCCCTGGCAAAGGCCCTACTCTCAAGCTTAGAAACCCACGGCCCTAACTGGGAACAGATATTCCTGTTTTCACACCCAAAAAGTTGCCTTTTGGCTCACCATACCCCCCTATCCTGTACCCATATAAACCTCAGGCCCCAGGCTCCAGCAGCAGATAAGCAGAAAAACAAACATAGCAGAACTGCGCAGTAGAGAAGGAGAGAAGGGAACGTGTGTCTGAATGTTGAGTTTGGCTGGAGGTGATGGGAGAGATCAGCTCGTGGATGGCTAAACTCCAGGGGAAGATCATCTTCCCACTCCATCCCCCTTCCAGTTCCCCACCCAGCCCATTGAAAGCCACATCCACCACTCAATAAAAGCCCCACATTCACCCTTCAAGTGCATGTGTGACCTGATTCTTCCTGGACTCCAAACAAGAGCTTGTGTGACAAGGGGGCACTGAGAGGCTAGCACTTAAGTCATCCTCGGACAGCAGAGCTAAAAGAGCACCATAACATTGGGGCTTCAGCAGTCACAGGCACCCACGCCTAGATGCTGCCATGGGGCTGGAGCCCAAAAGTTCTCACCCCACTTCCTGCACCTGCCCATGTGTGTGCTCCCTGCCTAATAAGGGTTTTGAGCTTGCAGTGGCCTGAACACAGAGTCACACTGTGAGGGGTGTCAGGGAACACTGCTGTTTCAATAAGATTTGTTCAAAACCTATAGCATTCCTTAGAGTTTTTAAATTATCTTAACACTTCTTTGGCCCTTCTTGCCCTGTTTCTAAAGGTGTGCCCTGTGTCCCATGTTTGTCTTTTATTGTAAATCACACCAAATCCTTTTTGGATACAGACACTGTCTGAGTAATAAATGAATGCAAAGATATGTATTAACTTTTACATATCTATATTACACTTTGTATTCTTTGTCTTAATCTCCATTTAACCTTTTATTGTACAAAAGTATTTAATGATTCCAAAATTTAAAGATGTTTATTTTTTTAGAACATTTTCTAATGAAGATTAAGCACATAAGATTTTCTATACAAAAATAAAACCACAGCCATGCCTACCTGCTGCAAGCTATGTTTTCACTTGACTCCACAGGTTAATACTTTTGATTTTAAAATGACTTACCTTCTTTGTAGTGCTATGAGAGACTTGCATTAGCTATTTATGTATGTATTAACTATTATAAAAGCTTGGAACAGAATGTCACTTATCAAGTAGCTAAACTTGGCAAGAGACTTTAAATTCTAGAAAGACTGCCTTCTAATGGAGGACAGAAGTCGGCTGAGGAATAGTGTTTGTGTAACAAAAGGGAGTTCCAATTTCAAAAAAGTGAAAAAACATTTTGAAGTTACAGGAAAAAAAAGCAAGGTTGTATATAAAAAGGTACACATTTAGGAACTACACCAATATTTGATTAACAGATGATAGGAAGGTTAAAGTTTTTAACATGACATGCTCCAAATCTTTAAAATACTGTGAACAAATAGATGAAATAAAAGAAACTTTCACACAAGTTGGAAATGCTTTCTTTGGTAGTTGTGGACTAGATTTTTAGGTAAATTCCAACATAGTACCCTGCAAAGCGAACACAAAGAAGAGAATAAAAGCACACACACACACACACACACACACACACACACACACACACACACACACACACACAATGTGACTGTGACTTTGTGGCCTAGATTTCAAGGAAAAATACCAGAAATTCATTAAGATGTTGCTATAGTCGAAAAATAGCAGAGGAATCTCTGTACTATCCATGTTTCACCAATTGGTCATGTGAGGGAGAGCTCCCATATACACTGATACATTATCTTTGTCATTGTAATTGATGCCCAATAGTTTTCAACCCATCAAATGCAGTCCTGATGGAAGGGACATTTATTTATCTCCATGTAAGATGATCATCACTTAGAATCCCTAGCTGATCTCAAATTTCCTAACAACTTAAATCACAATAGTGAAAAAACAAAACAAAAACAAAAACATAGCACTACTAATTAATTTCCCAACTGCCAAAAGAAGATAGCATCTCACATACCTAAGAGCACTTGTGAGTGCCTGCGCCCGCTTAGTGCGTTTAGATACTCTTTCCAAGTACCAGAGAGAAGACAGGTCATTATGCCCAGATTTTACTAGCTGACTAGGTCCCTTTTTCCTGGAATGGGTAGGGTTGACACTATCCAGAGATTCTGAGGGTCCAAGAAAGGAAGATATATTTATATTTCTCATAAAATAATGTTCTAGAACTTTAATAATGACTCATTATAGCCTTCACAGAGTCTGCATTTCCTAATGAAAAGCATTACAGAAGGTGTTTTTTCTTACATTAACATTCGTTTCACAATAAATTCTTCAAAGCATGAAATAATAATTTAAAGCAACTATGTCATGGCAGAGTCCTAATCCTATATTCGAAGTCTGTATAGGTCTCCAAAATTCTTGTCACCTAAAAACCTCCAGAGGACGCAGTGAAACTAGGTCTCTGAGCTTCCAGATGCATTTAAAGGGGAAATAACACCAGACAAAATACAAAGTAAAATAATAAGTAAAACACATTATCATGAATAACTATGTGGTAATAAAGCAGATAACAAGAATACATTTTTGTAAACACATAAAATCCCAAACTGGCACAATAAAAAATAGAATACTTACACAAAAAACCACAACAGAAATAGAAAGTAAAATTATCAGAGAATTACACATTGAAAGTTACTTATGCTGAGTAATTATAAGCAATAAGTTTCTCCCTGTATGTATATCAACATACAAAAATACAGTTCTTTATATGACAAAAGAAAGTTGCAGTACTATTTAACATGACGCTAACATATATATGTGTGTGTATATACACACACATATGCATGCTCACATGTTCTTAGAAAGAACGATCTTAAAAATGATACACCATATTGTTAAAAGTGGTTTCTTCCTGGGTACTAATTGGAGCAGGAATTAGTTCAAGTTTATAGACCCTACATTTGTTTTAAATTCTTAATTTTATTAATTAAAAAAGTCTACATAAAACAAAAGATGAAATATAAGGTCAAATTTAAAACAACATTGAAAATAATCAAATGAGTTTAGCCTTTCCAGATCCCAAGAAAAGCTTCTAGAAAGTATACAAGAAAACTGTCTGGATTCAGAGTCACACTTAGTGAAAAATTCATGCTTTATTATCTAAAACAGGACTGCATAGTCAGCTGGGAAGTGGGCAAGGAAAATATTTTAGGCCTTTTCTGTTACCTCCAAGTAGCTAAGGCACAGGATCTACACCAATTTGAAATCTGGGCAGCCAGTACCCTAACGGGTGAAGATGGCTTTTTTTAAGTAGACAGAGTATACTATAGTCAGCTTCTTCTAGTCCATCAACATCCATCTTTCTACAATCATTTAGAAACAATTCCCGGCCGGGCGCGGTGGCTCAAGCCTGTAATCCCAGCACTTTGGGAGGCCAAGGCGGGCGGATCACGAGGTCAGGAGATCGAGACCATCCTGGCTAACACTGTGAAACCCTGTCTCTACTAAAAAATACAAAAAACTAGCCGGGCGAGGTGGCGGGCGCCTGTAGTCCCAGCTACTCTGGAGGCTGAGGCAGGAGAATGGCGTGAACCCGGGAGGCGGAGCTTGCAGTGAGCTGAGATCGGGCCACTGCACTCCAGCCTGGGCGGCAGAGCGAGACTCCGTCTCAAAAAAAAAAAAAAAAAAAAAAAACAATTCCCGACTTAAAGCATGAGCAGGGGTAAAAAGAAATGAGGAATGAGGAATGATACATTGTATGTTAGCATGTATAGTTTCCTCAAATACAGCAGTATAATTGAATAATTGAAGGTTGCCACAGAAAAAGTCTCTAAGTAGTGTGTTTCTCATTGCTACATCTAGATAAAGAATAATGTACTGTCTCAGATTTTTCTAAGACATGCATTCTAAGAACAATACAGGGACAGTATGAGTCAATCCAGTAGTGTCTTAAAAAATGGATGCTGCAGAAAGTGGAAATTGAGATTGAGTCTGCACACGAACCTCTTTCTTAAATTTGTGTAATTTAAAATCTAACAGGAAGATACTATCAGTGTTTACAGAAAGGGGCAGGAATCAAATTGGGGCAAAATGAACTACCATTTAGTTGTTGCTCCAGAAATAAAAATTCTCCTAACTCTGGGTTCCTGATTAGCACAGAGTGCATACATCACTCCAGATAAACACTAGGTGTTGATGGAATAATTCTTGCTAAAACTGAAAAGTTTTTAAAAACGACAAGGACAAAACTCCACAAGAAACCAAAAGAAATCATGATAATGTGGATGTTTATTTAAAACAAAAATAAAAAGAGACATGGCCTATCATCATGAAGATTCATAGGAAGAGTTTTCCTTTGTTAACGTGGAGATCTTGCAGGCTCACAGTGTGAACCTATGGCACCTTTGGACCTCTACTCTTCTAGACTGAGTGCTTCCTGAAGGCAGAAAAAATGTTTATCTCACCTTTGTATTCTGAGCACATCATCAACACAGAAACACACCTGTTCAACTGTAGGGTTTTAAAATATTTTTCCTGAAAATGTTTTGAACCAAGAGTCTATATTCCTGAAAATAAAATCAGTTTTTCTCATTGTCTCAAACAAGCTGATTAGTCGATGATGGGGGACATTGGTAGTTAGGTATACAGATGTGTTAATATACTCAGGAACTAGAATTTAGAGTTATTATGAGCAAAGAAAATCAGTTATCCAATCCTTGTTTGACAATAAGATGTTAAAAGTATTTTGAAAGTATAGAAAAACACACTGATTCCTCTTATAATCTATTTCCAATGTTATTGCAGATATTTAAGTCAAATACTCATTGCAGAAAACTGTTAGCTTCTGTTCCAGAATCCCTGAGTGGTTAAGAGTACAGGCTCTGAATAGAGATTACGTGAATTAAGGCACAGACTCTAGCATTTAAAAACTGTGTGAACTTAGCTTATCAATCAAGCCTCAGATTTCTTATCAGAAAAATGGGTTGCTGTGAGGATCAAATACATGTTTAGTGCTTAGCACAGTACCTGGGATGTAGGCCGCCCTAAACATCTGCTGTATTGCCACACCTGCTTTGATTCTTTGCCTCATATCACTTTTTGGCTCAACTTAGGGCAAATAAATGAAACAGTTGAAATGTGTGCACTTATTTATTCTTCACTAATATTAAACCAGGTAATTTATATCTGTCTTTGGCAAATAACATATACAAATCTATACATATATTAAATGTTTGTATAAAATTGAATATTCATGATTTTAACTTTGACAAACACTGTCAGGTAAAATTCAAATTATTTTACTAAGTTAACATCTCATTCAATCAGTTGTAAGTTGTAATACTGGCATATTTTATAGGAGACTATTAGAAAAGGATCATATTAAGTCACTAACATTATAAATCTGACCACTTTATTAGGTTGAGGTGAAACAGAGAAATCTCTACTATCCTGGAGAGAAACAAGCAATCAAACCATGTATTACATGTTTAAAGAAGTGAATTTATCCTAAAATCATCAGTATCGGCACCCTAACAAAGCAACTTTGCCATTTCTACTTAAAGTACACTGTAGCTTGATCAGACAAACACTTATCTCAGCAGTACTTGTTAAAGCAGGTCTGTTTGTGCAAAAGCAAAACAGAAAGCAAAATAAAATCTATAGCCATTATTTACCTTGCACCCAGTAAAAGCCAAGAGATTTAAAGAAAGGACATTATCTAATCCCATACCCATGCTAAAATCATCAACATTGCTGATACAAAACTCAGGGCAGGAAAAGAAGCTCAAACAGGGATGATGAGTGGCAACATTTTATGTATGCTAAATTGGATGGCAATATTAGATTACATCTTCTGCGACTGTGGTGTCAAAAATCTGATAGCAAATTTGGTTGTCCGTTCCATTTGTGACATTGTATGACTTGATGAAGCATTCCAACCACGGATATGCATCTACAAAAAAAACAAAAAAAGGTATTTAACCATTAAAACAAAATAAATAACTCTGAAATAGGTACCTAGGCTTACCACTGAGCTAGAAAAATTAATATTTATTTTGGCTTGAAAAGTAAAAACGTCCCTTCCAAATTTAACATTATTCTCTTTCCAAAATACATGCTAGATTCATGTTATTGTTTTGGAGCAATTGTGACTAATCTGAATTTTTTGTCACAAACAGGTAACAGTGATTACACCTTGGGTTTCAACATGGTTAGTATATATTTTAAAAATCTAAAATAGTGGTTAAAATGGGTCTACCAGGCCCATGCTTTCGGATATAAAGATTTACTTCTAGAAATCTATCCAAAAGAATCCAAACAGCTAACACAAATTAAAACTGACAACAAATAAAGGTATTCAAGTTAAACTTTGTTACAGATCAACACAAATTTCTATCATTAGGTAACTATTATAAGATGCAAAGATTGACCAGGAAGAGTAAAGCCTGATTTAAAATAATATATAAAAATTAAACCAGCTGCTAAATCTGCAGCTGGTAAAATTTCCTACAATAAAACATTGTTAGAAAAATCAAATTGTCTTAATATGACTTAGATCTGCAAGTTTCAACATAAGCACAAATATGGTCACAGAAGGAAAATTCAGTGGCAGTAGGTATAAGCAGTACAATTTGAAATGAGGAGGATCTGGTTTATTAATCAAATGTTTATTCAGAAAACAAAACTCATAAAAAATTGGTAAAACAAAAGCTTGTAAAATGTGAAACTAGTTAACACTAAATAAAAAAATTCATCCATGAATTAAATTGGATAATTGGAGTTTGTTACAGAAAATGTTTACTGCCAACAATTTATCACTTTTGGTCTAATTTCAACTAAAATGCTTGTAGCATGACAATGTCAAATGTGCTTGTGATCAAAGCTACCCCCCTTTCCTATATTTAAAAATATTTTTAAAATCTTTTGACTGCAAGAATTATGATTCATAACTATTTTATCCTTGCCACTCTCTTCATCAAAGGTTGATCATACAGTAATCAGTCATTACTTAGTAATTCATTTGAAGCAAAGCTTTCAGACTTCTAAAAGTCCACAGAGTACATATATGCTAGTGCTATATCAAGTAAAAGAACTGTAGGATTGTTAAAATATTCTTGCCTACCAATTTTTATTCCTGGAGGACAAAACATATCCATGATCACATCTATACTTTTCTGAAGGTCATCATCCATTAGAACTTCGGATGCTGGGATCTGGAAGAATTTGTCCTTAAAAATGTTTCATGAGAGGAAAAAAAAACGAAATAATCTTTTTAATGTTATTATTAACACATATTTCAATATTGTCCAATTAAAAGATAATCTAGACAGCTTTCCTCTATCAAGACTGTAGAATTCATAAACTAGAATGCTGGTCTCAACTCCAAAATCTTATTTACTACTTTAATCTTAAAATAGCTTTGAGATATACATAATCAAGTAAATTGCTCTGATTTAATAATGATGATGGTAATAATGATTTTAAAACAATGAGGCTGACTATTCTCTTTGTGCATAGAAAAAACATCTTGTGCTAAGCTTAAATGAATATAACATATAGTATATGTATTATATAGTTATTTAATTTTTCTCTTCCCTATTAGGTTATAAGTTTCAAGAAGGAAGGAATTTTGCTTACTTTGTTCATTGCTGTCTCTCCATCACATAGGATAGTACCTAGTACACAGCAGGTGCTCATTAAATATTTAATGAAAGGTTAAATGAACTGTGTAAGTGGGAGAAAAATTCTCCTCTCAACTATACCTCAGCTCTTTTCCAATCCATGTAGTAAACATTTTAACTTTACCCTAAGAGAGGTCTGGGCTTTGACCTTAGCTTGTGGAACCTCTAAGCCCTTTCCATGTCACACTTGACAGAAGCATTTTTGCCTGGATTTTGCCTTGGGTCACTATGAAGAGTTTAACAGTATGATGTAGGGTGGGAACTTTGAAGCATGTGGTATCACGTTGATCTCAAGAGGGGCTGAAGACTGTGATCAGCCATATGGGCAGTCAACCAAACCTACATGATAGAGTCCCACTAAAATCTTTTAGCAGAGCTTCCCTATCTGGCAATGTATTACATATATTGCTACACACTGTTGCAGGTAAAGTAACGGTCCACAACTCAATGGGGAGAGGACAACCATAAGCTCCATGTCTGGAACTTTCCTGGACTCGGTCCTATACATCTCTTTCATTCTTTGATTTTAATGTACATCCGTTAGCTGTAATAATCTGTAACTGTAAGTATAATAGTTTTCAGTGAGTTCTAGGAGTCTTGTGAATTATCAAATCTAAGAGTGGCCTTGGGGACTTCCAGTTGCAATTATTGTCAGAAATGAGGAAGATTTTTGTAGACTGCTTCAAAACTTTATACAATAATATCTATCTTCCCTGTCAAAGTAACTTCATTTCCTCTAATATGAAATGTGGAGGTTTAAAAAGTATGATCAAGGCCGGGCGTGGTGGCTCACACCTGTAATCCCAGCACTTTGGGAGGCCAAGGCGGGTGGATCGCAAGGTGAGGAGTTCAAGACCAGCCTGGCCAAGATGGTGAAACCCTGTCTCTAATAAAAATACAAAAATTAGCCAGGCATGGTGGCGCATACCTGTAGTCCCAGCTATGGGAGGCTGAGGCAGAGAACTCCTTGAACCTGGGAGGCGGAGGTTGCAGTGAGCCGAGATCATGCCACTGCACTCCAGCCTGGGCGACAGAGCAAGACTCCATCTCAAAAAACAAACAAACAATAGTACAACAAAATGTTGATTACAAATAACGCTTCCATAGTGTAGCCATAACTCTGCATTTTGGCTGTGGTATAGGGAATGACTCTTTAAATCCCTGTTCCTTAATTTTCCACTATTCAACTGTTAAGATTTAGTGTCAAATAAAAAAAGAGATACATACACAGATGATTCAAAATTTATGTGCTCATATTTTACTTATACTTTTAAGTTGCCTTAAGTCCTTTTAGGAATAAAGCAGGCATGAATACATGTATTCACTTTTTTAAATATTATTTTTTAATTAAAAATATCTTTACTACCTCTGATACTTACAGAATCCATGAGATAGGCTTCTAGTACTCCTGTTCCATCATCAAGTGTAAATGTCATAACAAACACATATTGGAGGGGTACAATACCCAGGACTAGTGAAGGAAAAAAAGATCAAACCATATGAGTCTACTATTCGTTATTATCAAGGTAAAGTTAAAATTGTTTTATGGTAGTATAGACCTGTAAATTTTATTTACTAAAATAACTCAAGATACAAAGAAAAATTTGGCATTATCTCCAGGTAGACAGTGTCAGAATTGAATTGGAGGACACCCAGCTGGCATCTGCTGAGGGACTGCCTGCTTGATGTGTGGGTGAAAACCCCTATGCGTTTGGTCACATAAGTCTCCTGTGCTGATTGCTGTGGTGTCAGAGCAGAGGACAAACAGTTTGTGTTTTTAACTTCACAGATACTCAACCTATAATTAAGCTCATTTAGCAGATTCATTTTGGAACATTTCACTATACCTACATAGGGAGAATATCTTATGATAAGCAATTTAATCTTTTTTGATTAAATATTAATGTATATTTAAAATGAGTTGACACCCTCACACCTGTATTCCCAGCACTTTGGGAGGCTGAGGTGGGTGGATCACCCGACAGGAGTTCAAGATTAGCCTGGTCAACATGACGAAACCCTGTCTCTACTAAAAATACCAAAAAAATAGCTAGGCACAGTAACATAAACCTATAATCCCAGCTCCTCTGGAGGATGAGGCATGAGAAATGCCTGAACCTGGGAGGCGGAGGTTGCAGTGAGCGGGGGTTGCAGTAAGCGGAGATTGCACCACTGCACTCCAGCCTGGGCGACAGAGTAAGACTGTGTCTCAAAATAAATAAATAAATAAAATAAATAAATAAAAGAGTTGATAGCCTCCATAGAAACCACAAAAAGTGATTCATGAAATACAACTCATTGCATGTTAGTTTTATGAAAGATGAAATTAAAATACAGAATGTTCTAAAAAACAGCATGCAGTTAAATACCGTTTTAGCATGCCTCTCTCCATTATAAGCTAGGGGAATAATTTGTAATTTTAAAAAAGAAAAAAGGGATATCATCTGGTTGAATGGACAAGAATGTCAGAATCGGAGATTTAATAATTTGGTAAGATGAGAAAGAAATAAGAAATTAGAGATACTGGGTAACATGAAAATTCACAGGTTAAGATAAACATCTTCTTGTTTGGAAATGAAGATACTCAATTTATAGAATGTTTTATTAGCTTCTATCTGTGGAACCCATATTTAAACAGTAGGACCAATTAAGAGGGCAAGTAAGAATAAATTAGGACATACAGACATGAACTAGGGCATACAAAAGACACTACTACAGGGGAACTGATTTTTAGGCTTCAAAAGGTCTCAATAGATTAAAACTGTGAACTAAAACTAAGAAAGATGAACTTAGCAACTACTCCCAGGAACCATAAAAACAAAAATATTACATTAAGAATAGAATGAAGAGACCAAGTTCAAGAAGCTCATGTGACAGAAAAAAAAAATTACATTAAGAATAGAATGAGGAGACCAAGTTCAAGAAGTTCATGTGACAGGAACCCAGGATTTCAACGGACCACAAATAAAACATGAGATGGCTGTATTAAAAAGGAAAGAAAACAAAACCAAGTGTACAAATAAATAGCTATACAATGACATTTCAGGCTAGTAGAAGTGGAGTGTCCAGTTTTAGGTAAAAAATAATTTCACTCTGTTCTGAATTGGCCAAACGACATCTGCAGCACAATGTCCAGCTCTGAATGCCAAATTCTGAGAAGAGCACTAGTAAAGTGGAATGCTTACTGAGAAGGAAAAACAAAATAGTAAGGAATGGGGGAAAGTACAAACAAATGTGACGGTGCCTGCTTGAAGAAATACAGACTAAAGAAAGGCCTGGCAGATATCTTTAAATTTACAAAGTCTGTTTATCTTACAGAAGAAGGAATAGGTATACAAAGAAAGAATAGGTATACTTTCAGGTATACTGAAACATAAACAGGTGGAATAACCTTGTATACAAACAGTTAAAATTGCAGGGCATGGAAATTTAGCTAACCTTCTGCCACTGAAGAAGGAATCCACGATGTTTTATCGACCAACGAATTTAGATTTTGTATGGATCTCAAACTAGAACACTGCTTACATCTGAAATTTATAAAAGAAAGAACCATAAATATTTAAAATAATTTAGCTTGTTTAATTGTTGTAACTTTTACTGCTCAAACATGTGTAGTTTTAAAATATAAATTATTAAACAGAAGAATACTGCATCCCCTATATTGTAATGTGCTTGCTTGTTTCACAAGAGAATTATGAAGGAGTAAGCTTGTTACATAAAGGCAATAAAAAAGGCAGTATGAGATTCAGAATAAACAACTCTAAATTGAGAACAGGGTGCTGGGTTCCAGGTCCAAATCATTAATTAATTTTGCTCTCAATTTCCCTATTTGTTAAAATGAAAAGTTGAAGAAAATGATCATCTCTAAGAATTCTCTGATTCTATGAGCAATTTTTTTTTTTAAGATAAGGTCTCAGTCTGTCACCCAGGCACTGCCACCTTTGCCTCCTGGGCTCAAGTGAGCCTCCCACTTCAGCCTTCCAAGTAGCTAGAACCACAGCTGCACACCACTATGACTGGGTAATTTTTGTAATTTTGTAGAGACAGGGTCTTGCCACAATGCCCAGGCTGGTCTCGAACTTCTGAGCTCAAGCCATGTGCCTGCCTTGGCCTCTCAAAGTACTGGGATTACAGGCGTGAGCCACCATGCCCGGCCTCTGTAAGTAATATCTTCATAAATTCAAAGTGTTAATAAATATGGCAAATAGAGAAAAATTACTAAACAGTCAGAACATGCAAGATTCTAGATAATGAATATTTTTAGTCAGCACATATCCAGAGGTTTGTAGTTTATGATGCCTAATTCCAGAGTTAACTTTTGAAATGTATGTAAGTCTAAGACTACACAATACACTAAAGTTGTACATTGTGTAGTACAGGTATTTTGCTTTACCTGAATACCAACGTATTTTAAATATGAGTAATTTATTTTTTATTATGCATCATCATAATATTTATGAGATGTTAAGAAAATATACTTGAAAAGATATACTTGAATAAAAATAAAAGTTTAAAAGGTACATGCACATTTGTTCTCATTTGCACTTTGAGGAAAACCATATTGCATCTTATCCCCTTCTACTCATGAAACAAATAGATGTTTCTTTTCTAACAAAAGATGTTAATTTAACGAAAGAATATTATTGCCTAATAAAAAGACTATGATATTGATTAGCATTAGACATTATTAAAGTAAGTAGAGTATAAAAATTAAAAATTAAGGATATTAAGTCAAAATTAAATACAGAACTACTTACTTCCAAAGCAGCGAAAGAGGAAACAAAAAATTAGAAACATAAACTAAATATATCAATAACTTAAGAACATATTTAAACTCAACTATTAAAACTAAAATTTAGCCATAAGCTTTTACGTATGAGTGACATACAAAACAGAATGCCAGAAACTTGAAAGCAAAGGGATGAGAGTAAGCTATAAAGCAATTACCAAATAAAAATTTTTAAAAAACCTATAAAACACAAGAACATGTAAAGTTAAAAAGGCATGGAATACATTCAAAGTATGGATGAAACTGACAAAAGATTAGTATCTCTAACACGGAAAGAAACCTTACAATTAATTACATGTATGTGTGCTCACACATGAACCAAAAAAGAAATCAGTAACCACATAGAAAAACAGGCAAAAGATGTGAACATGGAATTCACAGAGTAGGAAACCTACATAGTTGATAAACACGGGGGCTGCTTAAACACACTAGACATCTAGGAAATACAAACGAAAACATCATGGATACCATCTGATGCTCACTGGAAAGTTACAAGTTAGACTAATGCCAAGTATCAGACAGAAATAGACTAATACCAAGTGTTGGAGTGAACTTGGTAGAACTTGGTAGAAACTAAAATTTTATTAATTACTGATGGGACCATACATTGTTAAAACCATCGGAAGAACAATTTGGTATTTTTCCCATAAAGCAAAACTTAAAATCCAGTAATTCTAATTCCAGGTAAACACCTTAGGAGTAACTTTCAAACATTTTTGTTAAGGACTCACAGTAAGAAATTCATTTAATATCCTATCTTAGTAATACATACATACACATACAATTGAAATGAAAGTTTAGGGAACAACAATGACCCTTACTATGTAAAATGTTCTCTATTATCCATTCCCTCTCATTCCATTTCTTACTACAACCACATCATATAATTAAAAAAAAAAGAACTCATTTTATGACAAGGGAAATACACAAGAAAACATATAATGTGACTTCAGTACGGTCTGTAAATGAAACAATAAACACATATCCATTAATAGGAAAATAGGCTAATAAATTCTGATACTTCATAACATACTCCATAGACGTTAAATAACCTAAATCTACATTCGTCAATAGGGGTAAATCTTGAAAAAAATAATGAATCAAAAAAAAGCAAGCTTCAAAAGGCTTGGCATAGTATGAAACAGTTTATATAAATGTAAAAAACGAAAAATACACCACACTGCTTAAGAGTTCACACATATAATGAAGGCATAAAAACACTGATGAGAAGGATTTCACACAATCTTGGAAAAGTAGCTACCTCTGAGAAAAAAAGAGTTGGTTTGGAGGCCAAGGCAGGTGGATTGCTTGAACTCTGGAGTTCAAGACCAGCCTGGGCAACACAGCAAAACCCCGTCTCTACAAAAAATACAAAAATTAGCCAGGTGTGGTGGTGTACACCTGTAGTCCCAGCTACTTGGGAGGCTGAGGTGGGAGGATTGCTTGAGTCCAGGATGTCAAGGTTACAGTGAGCTGAAATCATGCCACTGCAGCCTGGGTGTCTGAGTGACACTCTGTCTCAAAAAAAAAAAGGGTCTGAAATAACGTTAAAATGTTAAGATTTGTTAAATCTAAATGGTGGATACATAATTGTTGTGATGTTACTTTTATATTTTCTATAAGTTAAAATTATTTCATAACCCAAAATAAAATAAGAATCAATTAAAAGATATACTGGTTTTTGATGATGAAACTCAAGTAATAAAAAATGTAAAAATGTCTTAAAATCTGAAGTGTGAACAACATTTGCCTTAGTTTTGAAGCAACTAGTAAAAAAGTCGACAGCCTTGGTTGGGTGCGGTGGCTCATGCCTGTAATCCCAGCACTTTGGGAAGCCGAGGTGGGCAGATCACCTAAGGTCAGGAGGTCAAGACCAGCTTGGCCAACATGGCGAAACCTCGTTTCTAATAAAAATACAAAAAAATCAGCCGGGTGTTAGTGGTGCGTGCCTGTAGTCCCAGCTACTCAGGGGGTTGAGACACAAGAATCGCTTGAACCTGGGAGGCAGAGGTTGCAGTGAGTTGAGATCATGCCACTGCACTCCAGCCTGGGCAATAGAGCAAAACTCCATCTCAAAAAAAAAAAATTAGCCGGGCACAGTGG
>NW_016805834.1:90397-133418 GCF_001698545.2 Rhinopithecus bieti
AAAAAAAAAAAAAAAAAAAAAAAAAAGGAGGGGGCCTTAAGGTGCAGGGAGACCCCCTGAAACTATTGCTACGGAATAAAAGATGAAATGCTCCTGATTACTATAAATACAAAATTGCATGCAGGATTGTGTAAAGACAATGCCAGGTTGGACTGCCAGAATAAGCCAACAGCGCGTGATGTGCTTCCCCCTGCAGAAAGCCTATGAATGAACATGCAGTCAGGGAGGTTTCACATCACCAAGATTCCTATCCCAGAAAAGCAGATGTTCATAGCTCTGGGAATGGAATGCGATCCTTGTGGGGAGCCTATAATCGGACACATGGTGGGGTGCCTGTCCATATGTATAAGACAGGGCTATAAACGCCCTCATCTTGCCGCGGCTCTTCTAGGCCTCTTTAGGGTTCATACTCCCTTCTGAGAATTTCTGGTCTAACCGGTTGTCTAACTTCACATCCTGTTCCTATGAACTGTTTGTAACCAGCTTTTGCTGCAACTGTTACTGCTGTTCCTGTTTTAAGGCTCTGTTAGAAATTACTGATGCACACACTATGTTGTAAATTCTTATCTCTATATACTGTACTTCTATTACAGATTTTAAGAATTACTTCATCTCCATGTGACCATCTCACCTCATAATCAAACGACCCTAAATCCCTCACTAACCTACCCCCGCCCTCACTAAACTTAATAATAAATGCTGGCATATTGCATTGTTGGCACCATGGGACCAGAAGGTGGTGACCCCCCTGGACCCAGCTTTCACTATCTCGTGTGTGTCTATTATTTCTCCACCTGCCGATCCGCCTGGGAACAAAGAGAGAGCCCCATTGCATTGTGGGCTGCTGGCCAGATCCCGCAATATTAGGGTTATTTTGTTAAGACTTCTAGTAAAAGAAGAAGTAGTATTTCAGAGTTTAAAATGAATATTTCCTTTCCTGGTTTAGACTCGTCATGGTGCCCAGTACTGGGAAGGCAAAATAGAGAGAAAGGGGAAAGAACAAAAGCTAGTGAGTGAGGATCTGCATGCAAAAAGAGAAAGCTCAGTGACTTAATATACAAGAAAAACAGAATTTTATGAGTTTTAATTTTTTAATTAATTGGTTTAACTAAAAATCATTTTATTTCAAAAAAGACAGACTCTCAGATCATAAGACTAATGAGAGAGGGAATTAGACACTGAATATATCAGAGTAAAAACAGTAACAACACAGAAATTTAAGTCAGTGGCATTCAGTTTTGCTTTATGGCTAAAATTTTATGATACATTGGAAGAACATAGGGCAATGCCTAATAGTGACTTTACCACACAATTAGGGAGGTATCATGCTTACAGTATAATATTTTTCAACCAGTATATAATTTTTCAATCAGGATTTGCACATTATGACAATGACTAATCATTGCTACAAATTTAGAAGTCGGAAAGAAAGAGGATGATAAAATATATGCTATAATCCAAGGTTTCTCAAATTAGAATATGTCCAGGGTCATTGCTTCATCAAGCAGTAGAGATTTTATCCCTATCCCCTCCTTCTAAATGTAGAAATCTGTTTGTAGCTCTAATGAATTCTTTTATATTCTAATTTTCAGTGGCAGCAAATTTGTGATTTAGTGGCTCAGAAATTTTGAAATTCAATCACTTAATTTTTACTAGGTTTGCAGCTCTGAATTTTTCTCTGTAACTGGTATCTAAATCCTCACTGTTAAAGAAAACAAGTGAGTACCAGCCTCTGGCTGAGGAATCAAAAGACGGCAGCCTTATGCCTCACACATTGTATGTACTCTCACTATATATGCTTATCAAAAGAACAGATACATGCCAGAAAAACCTATACATATAAGTTGATATACTGTAAGTTTCTGTTGAATAGTCACCAATGAAATAAAAGAATAAAATTACTCTTAAACAGTTTTAATTCCAAAATTTTCTCAGTTGAAAACACTAACACATATCTACAACCATCTGATCTTTGACAAACCTGACAAAAACAAGCAGTGGGGAAAGGATTCCCTATTTAATAAATGGTGTTTGGAAAACTGGATAGCCATATGCAGAAAACTGAATCTGGACCCCTTCCTCACACCTTATACAAAAATCAACTCAAGATAGATTAAAGACTTAAATGTAAGTTCTAAAACCATAAAATCCTAGAAGAAAACCTGGGCAATACCATTCAGGACATAGGCATGGGCAAAGACTTCATGTCTAAAACACTAAAAGCAATGGCAACAAAAGCCGAAATAGACAAATGGGACCTAATTAAACTAAAGAGCTCCTGAATGGTAAAAGAAACTATCATCAGAGTAAACAGGCAACCTATAGAATGGGAGGGGAGAGAAATGTTTGGCAAATCCATCTGACCAGAGTGTTAACATCTAGAACTCTACAAAAAGGAACACTTAGACAAATTTACAAGAACAAAAACACAATGACCCCATTCAAAAAAGATGGCAAAGGATCATGAATACGACACTCTCTTAAAAAGGAGACATTATCACGCAGCCAACAAATATATGAAAAACAGCTACTATACTGGTCATTAGGAGAAAAAGCAAATGCAAAACACAATGAGATACCATCTTCACGCCAGTTAGAACAGCAATCATTAAAACAGCAGGAAACCAAAACAGCAATGTAGGCAAGAAACTGTGGACGAACACCAGATGCTTTTTACAACTGTTTGGTGGGAGTGTAATTAGTTCACATCATTGTGAAAAAACAGTCACTGGCAATTCCTCAAGGATCTAGAACTAGAAATACACATTTGATTCAGCAATCCACATTACCTGGGTATATACCACACTAGGATTATAAATGATTCTACTAAAAACACACATGCACACGTATGTTTACTGCAGCACTATTCACAATAGCAAACACTTGTAACTAAGCCAAATGTCCATCAGTGATAGACTGGATTAAGAAAATGTGTCACATATATACCATGAAATACTATGCAGCCAAAAAAACGATGAGTTCATGTCCTTGTCAGGCATATGGATGAAGCCGGAAACCATCATTCTCAGCAAACTAACACAAGAACAGAAAACCAAATACCACATATTCTCACTCATAAGTGGGAGTTTAACAGTGAGAACACATGGAGACAGGGAGGGGAACATCACACACCAGGGCCTGTCATGGGGTGGGAGGCTAGGGGAAGGATAGCATTAGGAGAAATGCCTAATGTAGGTGACGGGTTGATGGGTGCAGCAAACCGCCATGGCAAGTATATATCTATGTAACAAACCTGCATGTTCTGTACATGATCCCAGAACTTAAAAGTATAATAAACAAAACAAAACAAAACAAAAAACATACCCGTAGTGACGTACTGTTCCTTGTATAAGAAATGGTGCTGAAAGGTCCAAAAGTTCCAGGTCTTCGTGGCCAGATCTCACAGGAATTACACTATTAAACTTGTTCGAGAGTTTGCAAATTTCACTGAGTGTACCTCCTTTTAAGAGAATAAATAAATCCTTCAAGTAGTGCAAATAAAATGTAGACAAATGTACAGTCCTATTAAATAACATGTGAGGTATAATAAAAGACTAAAGGAATCGACAGAAAAGACAATAAATGTATGTGAAAATATTAATTTGGAAATATACAATCCTATATACTGATTAAAAAAATCAATCCACAAAAATGCTTGGGTAAAATATAAAGCTTGCGAAATTTTAACTAATTTCTTAAATTTAAACAAATTGCTCTTTATGCCAGGAACACCTTGGTTCAAATAACCAAAAGAGGGAATACAAGCTAAAAGCCAGGTTATGATCAGATTCTCACTAATTTGCTATATACTAATTAATATCTGGGCAAATTTAGAGTTTAAACCTCAATTTTCTGGTCAATATTCCATTTAAATACAGATATGAGTGGTTCATGTAATATGAATTCACATATAAAATTTGTTCATTTTTCCTGGGAAAATTATCACACTTAATTCTATGACAGAGGAAGCATTCAAATGACCAAGCTGGCGGAGAAGTATTGCCTAGTGGCATGCCATTATTAGAAGGCAGTGTCCTTTTTACTTAGCTTATAATGCTTCCTCTCTCCAGGCAAAATGAATAGGATTTAAAAAAATACCTCTGTGTATTTCCTAAAATTTGGGTAGAATTTGTAATGTCAACATTCAATTATAAAGGAGAAGCACTTCTGGCATAGCAGAGTGAAGACATCCAAAGACACACTTGACAGTAACAGCAGTTAAGAATATCGGCAAAAACTGTAAAACCTTTTTTAGAACTCTGGAAATTACCAGAGGCCTTCAACAATCCAAGGAGTGTTTGCTCCAGAAAAAGGGCTGAATTTTGGCAAGAATGGTTGAGCTCTGTGGCATTTTAACTTGTCCTGTTCCCATCCTCCTTCCCCCAAGCTCTTGGTTACTGGAAGCTACAGTTCTGCTATGTCATATTGCAGTTAGATAGAAACCCTCATTATGCATGCTTAAAAACTCCAAACAATATTCCCTAAGCATGCTACTTAAAAGTTTCACAGTCCAAAAGTTAGTCTATCTTCTGGAGATGGACACCTAGCCCTGCTAAAGAAACTCCTGCCTACTGTTCAAAACTGCAATAGGTGACCATTCATCTATTCTCATAGCTCTCATAGAGAAAGAGAACTCTTTTCTCTCTGAGTTCCTCCCCAAAAATACTATTTCAAAGAATCTGGTGAGAGCTCATCTAGTCATTCACACTGTCCATTCACACAAGTTTGGCTCTGGCACATAAGCTGGACAACCTTGGTCAAGTTACTTAAACTCTAGTATAACAGTTTTCCCATTTGTAAAACTGAGAATAATGTTACTCTGTAAGGTCATTATAAAGATTAAATGAGTTAATATTTGTAAAGCACTTAGAGCCATGAGTGACTATTATTATCAATATTTTAGTGATTTCCTCTTAAGATAAAGTCCATGAAAGGAAATACTTTGTTGTGTTTGCTACATTATCACTAATGCCTAAATCAGTGCCTGGCACACAGTAGGCATTCAATAAACATGTGCTAAACAAATGAATAAGTACAAAGAAAGACATTTGCATGTATATATGTGCATATTAGGTTTCTCAAGGTTTGTATCTGGAGACATCCTAACTGAGAGCAATTTATTTGCAATCAGTAGAAATATTTAACATGGACTATGGAGACAGAAAGGCCTAAGTGTGAATTTTTTTGTGACATTTACTAGGTCTTTAACTTTGAGTACTTCACCTTTTTCTCTTGGTCTCAGTTTCCTCACCTGTTTAAAAAGGGGATACATCTAGCTTACAGAAGATTGTTATGAGAGTTAAAGATAAAATACTAAAGTAGGCAGTACAGTGCCTGACACATAGTATATTCAGTAAATTATGGGTAATAATAAATATTTTAATAAAATAATTTGGTGACATTAGAGTTCCATACAAATTATGTTTCAGAGGAAGTTAAATATTATGCAGTTTAAAATGTTAATAATAAATACTGTAAACAATTCTATACCCACAAGTTTGACACCTTAGATAAAATGGTTCCATTTCTTGAAAGGCATAATCTATCAAAATTCACACAAGGAGAAATATATCATCTGAATAGGTCTATGTCTATAGAGAAATTAAATCAATAATAATAATCTTGAAAAAAGTCACCAGGCTCAGATTGTTTCAATAGATAAGTCTACCCAAACACGGAAATGATACCAATTCTCTACTATGTATTCTGGAAAATGGAAGTAGAGGGGATGTTTCCTAATTCTTATGAGCCCAGCAATATTCTAACAGATAACCAAATACATTACAAGAACGAAAACCTATAGATCAACTTCTCTTATGAAAACACATACAAAAATACTCAAAAAGTATTTAAAAATTGAATCAAAAAAGAAAATAATTATTCACCATGACCAAATGAGATTCATTTTAGGTATGCAGGGCTGGTTAAACACCTCAAAATCAATTAATGTCATTTATCACATTAATAGGCTAAAGAAGAAAAATTATATGATCATATTAATAGATGCAACAGAAAAGCACTTGATAAAATTCAACATTATTAATAATAAAAATTCTCAGCAAACTAGGAATATTGGGGAGCTTCTTCAACTTGACAAAGAACATCGATAAAATAGCTATAGCTAAAATCACATTTAATGGTGACACTTTCCACCTAAGACTGAGATAAAAGCAAGAACATTCCCTCTCATTGCTCCTATTCAATATTGTACTGGAAGCCCTATCTAATGCAATAAGAAAAGGAAACAAAAGGTATACACACTAGGAAGGAAGAGATAAACTGTCTTTGTTTACAGGAAATTACAACAAAAAAATTCCTGAAATAATAAGCAATTATAGTAAAGGTAGAGGATAGAGGATTAAAAAAAAAATCAATTGCTTAACTATACATAAGCAATAAATAATCGGAGTTTGAATTTAATATTAGATAATTAGCACCAAAAAAGCTAACAAAATGTGATCTATATATTGTTGGATTTACAAGATTTATCTGAGTAAAACTATAAAACCCTAGTTAAAGAGATCTAAGAAGATCTACACAGATAGTCCATGTTCATTGTCAATAATATCAAGATGTTAGTTCTCCCTCTCCAGCTTGACTTATAGATTTATGGCAATCTTTTTTTTTTTTTTTTTTTGAGATGAAGTTTCGCTCTTGTTGCTCAGGCTGGAGTGCAACAGCGCGACCTCGGCTCACCGCAACCTCCGCCTCCTGGGTTCAAGCTATTCTACTGCCTCAGCCTCCTGAGTAGTTGAGATTACAGGTATGCGCCACCATGCCGGACTAATTTTGTATTTTTAGTAGAGATGGGATTTCTCCATGTTGGTCAGGCTGGTCTCGAACTCCCAACCTCAGGTCATCTGCCTGCCTCGGCCTCCCAAAGTGCTAGGATTACCGGAGTGAGCCACCGCGCCCAGCTGGCAATCTTAATAAAAATCCCAGCAAGTTATTTTTTGATATTGACAAACTACTTATAAAGTTTATATGGAAATGCAAAAGATTTACAATAGCCAACACAATATGGAAGACAAAGAAGAAAGTTGCAGGACCAACACTACACAATTTCAAGAATTACTGTATAGCTTTAGAAATAACAATGGTGTGAACAGAACAGAGAACACAGAAACAAATTCATAAAAATAAACCGGTTTGACAAAGAAGCACAGGTAATTCAATGGCGAAGGAATAGTCTTTTTAACAAACGGTACTGGAAAACTGGACATCTGCATGCAAAAAAAAATCTGGATACAGATCTTACACGTTTTACAGAAATTAACTGATACTGTTTTGTATGAGACTCTAATGGTGGGTACATGGTATTCTGCATTTGTCAAAGCATAAAGAACTGTAAAGCAAAACGAGTGAACCCTAATGTAAACTATGGTCACAATAAAATAGAGTCAACTGCATTAACTTGGCATGAATATCAGTGAATGCTACTGCAGGTGCTTAAAGTCTAAGAATGACTTTGTATTTATATCGTTTTCTTTGGTTCATCTCTAAGTCCAGGTCAGTTTTTGATTTTGTTACTTCCTAACCAGAATAGTGCCATACTTCAGTAAGATCCTAGTCCTTGGCTCAGGTTATAATACTTAGAAATATAAAATAAAAATAGCTCATATTTCTTATATTCCTTTTACATTTCAAAGTGCTTTTACATACATCCTCATTTTTTTAAAAAATAAGCCTTTTTTAAAAGAAGTTTTAGGTTCACAGCAAAATTAAGCAAAAGGTACAAAGTTTCCCTATGTCTCCTAGCCTCTTCCCCATTATCGACATCTTGCACCAGAGTGGTAAATTTAGTCAATCAAGAAACCTATTTTAACAAACCATTATCACTCAAAGTCCACTCTTTACATTACTAACAAACCATTATCACTCAAAGTCCACCGTTTACATTAGTAACAAACTATTATTACTCAAAGTCCACAGTTTACATTACTAACAAACCCATTATCACTCAAAGTCCAGTCTGTATTAGGATTCACTCTCGGTGTTGTACATTCTAGATTTTGTTTTTAAGACTTCATTTTTTTTTTTAAGGAGCAGTTTCAGGTTCACAGCAAAATTAAGAGGAAGGTATAGAGATTTTCCATATCCCCTGCTACCATACACGCTAGCCTCCTCCAGTATCAACATCCTCCACCAGAGTGGCACATTTGTTAAAAATGAACCTATACTGACACATAATCACTCAAAGTCTATAATTTACACAGAATTCCCTCATTTATTAAAAATAAAGCTAAATATTACTCTAATGCAAATTAAAGAAGGTATTTTCTTCTATTACAAAAGGTTACAAGGGAAGGAAAGCCTTAAGAAAACTCTAAACTTGCCATGAGAAAAAATTTACAGTACATATTTTAGATAAATTAGATAAAATTAGACAAAATGAAAAAACAAACATGACAAATTTCATTTAAAACTTGTCAAGTTATCTTTACTTGTTTCAATGGTCTCTTATTTGATTTTGATACAACAGATGACTTTTACCCTATTTCTATGAAACAACAGTGACATCCAGAGGCCAATAAAACAACGACGGTACATAAGCAATCAGCCTTTTATTATTACTTAACTAGACAGTCATGTTAGCATTGACAAAATAAAATGCAATCCAACAATATAGTTAAATGTTAACACTTGAGTCTGAAGTACAATTTCAAATGTACTTAAGATAAATTTATGTACGTGTGCATATATATATTTGAATACAGTTAACATATATATTCAATTTTGTAAAATTTAAACACTATTTTTACTTTATATGTTCTAGGTTGTCTGTAAAATATATTAAACAATAATTAATTAGGAAAACATGGAAAAGAGTATTCTAACAAAACAGTGACTTAAACATCTTACCTTCTATCAAAAGTAGACATTCATTTGAAAGTGGGAGAATACCATTATTTTTCACAAAATGAACTGCTACTTTTCGTCCTTTTGATTTTAGTGGTCCAGATTTTGAATCGTATAATGCTGTATTTTGAAGTTTGACATCTGGAGTTTTAGTTGCACCATCCTGCAAAATTATATCCAAATCACCCTCATGTGGAACTTCTTGCCTAAAATTATTGACAATGAAATGACAAAAATCAATTTTGGTATAAGCTTGAAGATTTCAATTTAACAAGTAATCAAATTAAAAAGTATCATTCTTATATGCAGATGAGTCAGTTACTTTTTCTTAAATTATCTAAATTATGGAGACAATTCACTTTGCAGAACAAATAACTTTTATTCAATAGATAAATATTTGGTATTTTGTGGGTAAGTATATCCCAATCATAATTACATTAATTACCAGTGATTTCCACACCTGGTTTTGTGATATAAAGTCACTTATAATTATTTCTAGTATCAATTTTTTTCTCCTCCGTAAGGAATGCTAAATTTCTCAGTAGGAGAAAAAAAATACAGTGGTCCCCTGTCTTCACTCCAGTTAAATATCCACTTACCACACTTAGGGAAAAGGGCACTTCTAAACTAATAATATTTCCAATTCTGTTTAATAATTAATAATTTTGAGAAGTCATATGGTTAAGTATCATGTAGCAAAAATGGCATCATTTGGCATCAAAAGGTGTATGGTTTTATTCTGGTTCTGTTGCTAATTAACTGTGTAACTTTAGTTTCTGTTAATTTCTGAGATAATGTCCTTATTTGTTTAAAAAATGATCGCAGAGAGTGGTTTTATTTTACAAAGCTGTATGATTTTACAAAATGCAATAAACCAAAATTTGATAATACTTGAAGAATTATCTAAAATCCTTATATATACATTTTAATTCCAATCACCATTTCAAGCTTAAATGGGTAAAACCGTTCCCTCACATTTTATTTAAAGAGATTTTAAAATAAAAAATTTCCTCAAACAGCATTATACTCAAATTTTGGAGGGGAAAATATATGTATATTAATGAACACTGATACTCACAATTTATAAGCACACAAATACATGGCGATGTACATATATATATATACACACATTGTAGCACATTTTAGTGAAAACTCAATTTATGGCATCCAAATGCATACAGCCATCAATTATCTATATTTTCCAAAACATCATCTTAGATATTCAGAGGAAAATAGGCAAATTGCAAAAAGATGAGGAGCTTTTAAAAATGATTTTCAGAATACGTCTCAAGCTGATTACGTAGTAAAAGGATTACAAAACAGTTATATACATTTATTCCATATTTATATAATCACTGATGTTCAGAGTAAAGGCACTGAGAAATTCTCAATTACTAAAGAAAATTTAAATTATATTTATCATATTCTAGTTATTAAGTAGGACAGAGGTTTACCAACAAGGCTCTCTGTATCACTTAATTAGATATTTCAAGTAATCACAACTCTTTCCAAAAATTTCAGTTAATAAAGGTTTATATTTAAGAAGATACTTCTGTGACAAATGAGTCTGTCCAAATATATTAATCATTTATTATTTCTCATTTGCCTTTATCAGAGTGACTAAGCTGAATTTTAGATCTGAAAATAGCACCCACTTTTATTACTATCAGAATAATTTATTCTCTAAGAATTTAGCATTTTACCTAAAAAATTTACCATTCTTGCAAAATATATTAACAATTTACCTATTCCTAAGACACAAAATTATACATATGTGCACATATATACACAAATAATTTGAAAACACATTTGTTTTATTATGGAAAATACTCACAGTAAATGACATTTAGGGCAATGAAGTTTAACAGACTGAAATAGTCTTCTGGGCTTATATGACCTCAATTTTGCTCGGATGCGATATTGTTGAGGAGCTTTTTGTTTCAAAATTGCACACAGGGGTGTCCTCTCCAAATATTGATGATCTGTAAGTACTGTCAAGAATTTTTATATATTAAATCAGAATAACAAGAATCATATTTATAACATGCATCCTTCTGAACCAAATATATACTATAAAATCTAATTAATTTAAGATCTATTAAGTGTCACTCCATGAAAGCAAGGGTTATATCCTTATTTCCTGATGTATATCCAGGGCCCGCTAGCATAGTGCCAGGCATACACTAGGCACTCAATAAATGTGTACTAAATAAACGCTGGATAATTTGGGGGAAGAAATAACTTAATTGCCTAGTAAGCATTCAAAAAAGTATTTTTATATGGGACTAATGGAAATCTGGCTAACAAAAAAAAAGCAAGGTTTATTTAGCTAAGAAAATAATATGCTAGGCAACCGTTTAAGTTCTAACTGGTGTCTGCCACAAAAGAATGTAACAAAACAAACACTTGCTAAATATTATTTGCAGGCTCTTGGATATTTCAAATTAGTTACTTTTTACAGAACCATCACTTATAAAATCAGATTAAGAATAGAAAAGGACATTAAGGGTGATATAACTGTCATGGGAGTGGCGTAGTAGTGGACAAGAGAAGAGGAAGTCTGGGAAGTTGGAAGGAGACAGTGGAGCAGGAGGGAGAGGAAAAGGAAGAGGAAGTTGAATCAAACTGGAAAAAAAAAGTCAGACAAAAGCATTAGGAGCAATTGCCTGGGAAATAGGTACAATAGGTCTCCTCAGCTACTTGTGGAAAGATGGCCTGGGATTGTAGTGATCAGTTTTTACTGGAAAAAAGTATAAAATTCCTGGTGACCCTTAGCTTAAGGCAACAGCTTGTTATACATTCTAGCTTAACACTTTCATGTGTTTTAGAAAACGAAAATGATGTACAAATCTTATTAACCTCAATGGCAAAGACAATTCCTTTCAGCTTTAATTCAGTGAAATTCTTGTTGAATTAGTTTTCCTTCAAGGAGCAAATGGCCAAGAGTTTACAGTGGAACATTTTGTTGTGGTGGCGATTTTTTTTTTTTTTTTTTTTTGGAGATGGAGTTTCGCTCTTGTTGTCCAGGCTGGAGTGCAATGGTGTGATCTCTGCTCACCACAACCTCTATCTCCCGGGTTCAAGTGAGTCTCCTGCCTCAGCCTCCTAAGTAACTGGGATTACAGGCATGCGCCACCACGCCCAGCTAATTTTTGTACTTCTAGTAGAGACAGGGTTTCTCCATGTTGGTCAGGTTGGCCTTGAACTCCCGTTCTCGGGTGATCTGCATGCCTCGGCCTCCCAAAGTGCTGGGATTACAGGCGTGAGTCACCACGCCTGGCTGGCGATTGTTTTAAAAAGACCATTGGCAGACCTGATCAATTTAGTGTAAATTGCTACACAGTGATAAGAGCAATTGCTTCAAACTCATATTTTAATCTAAAGTTTTTAACTTTCCATTTTAAAATGCTTTCAAACTTAAGGAAAATTGTAAAAACAATACAAAGACCTTCTGTATAATCTTCACCAAGATTCACCAATTGTTAACATTTTTGCACATTTATCGTTGTCACCATGTCTGTCTTTATCTGTCTCTCAACACGTAAATATTATTGAATCATTTGAGAATAACTACCAGACATTATGCCTCCTTTTCTCTAAATCCTCCAGTATGTATTTAAAAAGAAGACATTTTATTGACATAATTACAGGTAATTTTCAACATTAGAACATTTAACTGATTTATTACTATAATCAAATTAACAAACATTACTCAAATTTCTACAATTGTCCTCAAAATGTTCTTCGTAGCATTTATTTTGTTTTCAAGTCTAAGATCCAATTCTGGACCATATATTACATTTAATTCTCATGTCTCTTTAGACTTCTTTAATGTAAAATAAATCCTCAGTTTTTCTTTATCTTTCACGACACTGATATATTTGCACAGCTATTTACTCTGTAGAATAAACACCAAATTGGGTGTGTCTGGTTCTTCTTCAGGCTCAGGTTTAGCTTATGCATTTTTGGCAGGAATAATGCATACGTGATACTGTGTGCTTCTCAGTGCATCACATCAAGGGGCATACAAAGTGAGTGTTTTTATTACTGTAGACCTAAACTTTATTCAGCTGGTAAAGGTGGTATCCAATCACTTTTCTACTAAAACTTACCGTTTCCCCTTGAGTATATACTAGAGAAAATGTAAATATCTTATTTTTCATCATATATCTTGATAGTTTAGAATCCACAGATTCATAACTAACTCAACAATGACTACCATGGTTACAAAATGGTGACTTTTTTTTTAATTTCATCATCCCTTTCATATTTGTTATTTTACTTTAAGAAAGATATTTACTTTAAGAAAGATATTTCCACTTAACCCCATATATTTTATTTTTCCTTTATCATCATCAACATGGGCTCATGCATTCCTGCTTTACTCAATTAGTATTAATCCTATTTGTTTTGATGCTCAAATGTTCCCAGATTAGACATGTTCTATCCTAAGCCATTTGACCAGTTTCATCATTAACTGAGAACCTCCTTACTTTCTAGTACTACAAGGTTACTCCATACTAATTTTGTAATTCCCTTGTTCTAGTTCTGAAATCTGCTGTTTCACCAAGAGCTCCTTGAGAAATATTATTTATAAACCTAGATCTGTGCACTAGGTTTGCTTATGGCAACTGGAGTGCTGTTGCCTCTATGCCTTTTCATGGAGAGAGAGATAGGGTATATATGAACACACATTCATACTGACACACACACACACACACACTTATAATATAAATGAAAGTGTATGTATGTGAATATATATGTATCATATATATACACAGCTACATCTATTTCTGTATTTACCTAGGAAAACATGAGTACATAATGGCACCTCCAATTACAACACAACATTAAAAGCATTCATCAATCCTTTTCCCATTCGTATTTGTATCTTCTTCCTCCACTTTGAGAAATTAAAATTTAATAAATTTGTGCTTAAAAATATTTTTCTGAAAATTGTATTAGCTGATGTAACAAAAGGAGGAAGTACTTGATAGACACACTATCATTACTAACATTAAATTAAAATTTTGAGGCATATTGCAAGGAGCTCCTTTACGGTACTGTTTAATGCATCATGTGACACGATAACTCTTCATGTAACAGTTTAAAGATACGTGTCTTTACATTGCATATTTTAAGTCATGTAACCCTAACAGAGATACATGACTTAAAATACATCATGTATTTAATGCTTAAAATATATATCTGTTTTAAACATTAAGTCTGTTAGAGATATATGACTTAAAATATGCAATGTAAAGACTCGTATCTTTATGGGTTCTGTTTTGTGCCAATGGGACACGGTAGAAGAAGAAAGTTAAATATGGACATATTTTAGCTTTAAAGGATATGTGTTCTAGTATTAGAAAGAAATGGATTAGTTGGTAAGTGTAGAGGCAAACTTTATTACGCTCACTACTGTGCCCATATCAAAAACGATACATGGTCTTACTTGTAGCAGATAGTTGTTGACATCTTTCTACCTCATACAATGATACTGATCCAGAGCCTACAAAAAGGAAAAGGCAAAAGAATTAAGCCCATTACAACTTCAACGTAGAACTGAAAACAATGGAGCATTGCTGAGAGAAACTGAAGAAAATATAAATGAATAGTGAGATATGTCACATTCATGATTTAAAAGGCTCAATATTAAGATATCAATTCTCTCCAAATTAATCTGTAGATTCAGTATAATCCTTTCAAAATAGCAGAGACTGGGGTGGGCACAGTGGCTCACGCCTATAATCCCAACACTTCGGGAGACTGAGGTGGGTGGATCACTTGAGGTCAGGCGTTAGAGACCAGCCTGGTCAACATGGTGAAATCCCTTCTCTACTATAAATACAGAAATTAGCCAAGTGCCGTGCAGATGCCTGTAATCCCAGCTACTCAGGAGGCTGAGGCATGAGAATCGCTTGAACCCAGGAGGTGAAGGATGCAGTGAGCTCAGATTATGCCATTGCACTCCAGCCTGGGCAAGAGAACAAGACTCTGCCTCAAAACAACAACAACAAATAAATAGCAGAGGCTTTACTGTAGAAATTGCAAAGCAGATGCTATCACTTATGTGGAAGTACAGAAAATCTAGAATATTAAATAACATTTTATAAAATAAGAACAAAGTTGGAGAACAATGTACATAACTTCAAGACTTACTATAAACTTACAGTAATTTAAGACAACATGGTACTGGCATGAGGATTGAAAAATAGATCAACTGAATTAAATTAAATAGAGAGCCTGGAAATAAACCCACATTTACATTGTATTTTGATTTTTTTACTAAAGCAGCAAAGCAATGCAAGGAGAATGCAAAAGGTGATGCAATAATCGAAAATTTAGTATGGGGAAAATGCATACTTCACACTATACTAGTAAGCATTGAATGGGAAGACTAGACATAAGCCCACATTTATACTCGCTTGACTTTTGACAAAGACATTGAAGTCATCTAACAGGAAAAAGGAAACAAATAATGCCATAACAACTAGAAATTCCTATCTAAAGAAAAAATGTCTACCACATATCATGTGGCATTAAAAAGGAAACAAACTAGTGATATATGCAACAATGTGATTAAATCTCAAAAATATAGTATGTACAAAAGGATACATATGATTCAATTTTTTCAAAGCTCTAGAACTGCAAATCTAGAGGGATTTAGGTTACACGTTTATGTATTAGTCAAAACTCATGGAGTGGTTCATAAAATGGAAAGTTGTCCATTTCACTGCTAATTTTACCTCAAAAACAAAAAACTCTAAATACTCAACTCTAGCTAATTATGTTCATGCCACGGTGTTTAGAAAATGTACTTATGTCTGCAACTTACTTTGAAATGTGTAAAAAACAAATTAACGAATGAAGAGGCATATAAGCCAGGTGCGGTGGCTCACACCTGTAATCCCAGCACTTTGGGAGGCTGAGGCGGGTGGATTACCTAAGGTCAGGAGTTCGAGACCAGCCTGGCCAACATGGTGAAACCTTCTCTACTAAAAATACAAAAATTAGCTGGGCATGGTGGCAGGTACCTGTTATCCCAGCTACTTGGGAGGCTAAGGCAGAGAAGCTTGAACTCAGGAGGCAGAGGCTGCAGTGAGCCGAGATCGTGCCACTGACCTCCAGCATGGAGGACAAAGCAAGATTCCATCTCAAAAGAAAAAAAAAAAGAGGCATATAGAAATAAATGCACATGCGATGGAGCAAACAAAGTAAAATAGTTATTGGAGAGTCTAGCTGGTAGGTATTTGAGTATTCATTGTACAACTGTTTTAACTCTACCATGTACGAAAGTCTTTATTATGTTGAAAAAATACAGTGTAGAGGAAATAAAAGGGGAGATGGATAAAATAGTAAACTTATGAAATTTAATAGAATGATCAAATGAACATCAAAAATAGGACTTTAACAAGAAAGCAAAAGTAGTAGTCATAGCATTAAGGTTACAAAATGCTTTCTAAAAGAATTTAAGATTTTAAAATCTGTATTTTGTAATCACTTTAGCTTACACTCTATTATACATAACAGTACATTATGTTTTATAATTTATTTTATAAAGCATTACACACAAACATATCCTCAGTATTGCTAATAATTGGTATAAAAACCCAAGTCAAGAGGACTTGAATGAACATCTCAAGCTGGCATGGTATAATTTCAATAAATCTAATTTAGTAATTAATATTGGCCATTACAACATGAGATGGAAACAATGGCAGAAACCATAAAAGTAGTCAAATAAGAAAATGTGTAAAACATACATGGTTGCCCACAAACTGACAAAAATATAATTCAACAGAAAATCAGATAAAGGGTAAGAGCAAATAATCTGAGGAAGAGGGAATTAAAAACGTTCGTAAATATATAATAAGATTTTCAAGTTGCCAAGTAGTCAGGAAAATTAAGTAAGAAAACGCGTTTCACCTGCTGAACTGTCAAAAATTACATATAATGTTAACTTCCAATACTGTGAAGGTGTGAGGAAAGTACATTCTTCTATACTACTATTTGGATATAAATTCCTATGACCTTTGGTAAATAACCGGGCAGCATCTATTAAAAGACATGCATACCCTTAGATATATCAACCTCACTTTTAGGAGTTTGTTGTGGAGAAGTACAAACATGAAGTACGTATATTCAAGGATGTTTATTAAAGTATTATTTATAACAGCAAAAAACTGGTAACGATCTCAACGTCTATTAAATGAAAAATGAAAAACGTGTAACATTATTATTATGCAACTATAATGAATTTGAGTAATATGAATTAGCCCAGAAAAAAAGATCTATAATATATTGTTGAAGAAAGCAACTATTTATTATAGTGTGATTTCATTTTGGTAAAAATTTAAGAAAAAGAGAAGAGTCATATTGTTTATATATAGGTATACATGTTTGTATAAAGATGAAGTGATTGAAGGAATCACACTAAACTGTTAAATCTTACCTCAGGGAGTAGGGAATAAAGGCATAGTGAAAGCTATTCAACTAGATATTATAACACCTATTACAGTGTACTTTAAAACTAATGAAAGAATAATTCTAAAAGGAAAAAGAGATTGTGAAAACTATAATTACAAATTATATTGTCTCTAAGTGATTGTCATTTGAACTAAATCGGTTTCCTCATGGTAGTTCAAGTAATCATATACTAGGCCACAATGTTATCACGAAGGTGTTAGCATTTTAAAATAAGGAGAATTTTAAAACAGAGAGAATGAAGAAAATATATGTAAAGTATATACAAAAAAATCAAAAGGCCTGCATTTGAATTTGTCTTGCTTTGTCATCAGTTAACAGCTAACTAACTGTGGACAAACTATATGATATCCATCCATCAAAGCCTCAGTTTCCCATTGTTAAAAGGAGACAGAATAATTCATCTCATAGGAGTGCTGTTAGAATTAAATAATAATGCGGCCGGATGCAGTGGCCCACGCTTGTAATCCCAGCACTTTGGGAGGCCAAGGCAGGTGGATCACGAGGTCAGGAGATCGAGACCATCCTGGCTAACATGGTGAAACCCCGTCTCTACTAAAAATAAAAAAAAAAATTTAGCTGGGTGTGGTGGCAGGTGCCCGTAGTCCCAGCTTCTACTCGGGAGGCTGAGCCAGGAGAATGGCGTGAACCCAGGAGGCGGAGCTTGCAGTGAGCGGAGATCGAGCCACCTCACTCCAGCCTGGGTGACAGAGCAAAACTCCATCTCAACAAACAAACAAGCAAACAAACAAAAGAATTAAATAATAATGCCTGCAGGGACTTACATGCCTACCAAGAAATGTATGTTAATTTTCATGCTTATCATTATTGGGATGGAAAGAGACTAAATCTCATAAAATGATTCTTTGGATCACAGCAGGGTAGGAGTTAGGTAGAAAATAAAACAAAACAAAAACAAAGAAACGTGACCTAGATTCCAGGTCCCAAAATGCAGATGTAGAAATTCAGATAGGCCAGGCGTGGTGGCTCACACCTGTAATTCCAGAATTTTGGGAGGCTAAGGCAGGAGGACTGTTTGAGACCAGGAGACCAGGAGGTTGAGACAAGCCTGGACAATATATAGTGAGATCCTGTTGCTACCAAAAATAAAAAATTAAAAGAGTAAAAAAAGCCAGGCGTGTTGGCATGTGCAGGACTACAAGTCCTTGCTACTCAGGAGGCTGAGGCAGGAGGATATCACTTGAGCCCAGGAGTTTGAAGCTGCAGTGAGCTATGATCCTGCTACTGCATTCCAGCGTGGTCGCCAGAGCAAGACAATGTTTCTTAAACAAACAAAAACCCAGAAATTGAGACAAAGTGGTAAAGGAAAAAACAATGCACACTGAAAGCTTTCAAGTTCAGATTTGACTAGTCATCTATTCAAGTAGACAATATTAGAAGGACATATTCCACTGTTTGTTAATATTTTGTATTTAGATACCTGCTTAATTCAATAAAGACTAGAAACTATGTATACATCTAACATATGTATGAGCAAAAAAAAGTATTTAGGCTATGTGAAATAAGTGGCAAAAACAATCTTTGTTCCCTTTAAAAACTGACAAGCAAAACAGTTGTCTATGAAATCAATACAGATTTTCTTGTGAATACAAACACATGTCATGTATATATCATAATCAAGTAATCACTACCACCCAATTTGAAAATGTAATTACATAATTTAGGAAGAAACCATGTTTACTTTTTGGTATAGGACACAGATAAAGATTTTAGTATGTTCCTTTACTACACGAAAGTTTTAATAAGAGAGACAAAGAAAAGACATTAAAAATAATTATGTTGATAAAGCTATTTTATTTAGCAAGAACTAAACTGTCAATGTTAAAGGTTGTCCTTACTTGGAAAGCTGTCATCAGGTTCTGATTGACAGATAACATCTGAATGCTGATTGGCTGTCAAATTTGCAGATTCTAAATCCCTATAATTGAAAGAATACGATTTCAAATTGCATAAAACAAAGTCAATATAGTAAATTTAGCTGTACTCACAAAATCCAGAAATTCATTGAAATTATATATAAAATTTTGTGTGTATAAACATTCTTCAGTAAAGGATCTGTTGCTTTCATCAGATTTTCTGAGGGTTCAAATTAAAAAGCTGAGTTTAGAAAGATACAAGTGAAACAGGGCAATGACGAAATAATACAAACAAAAATAAACTGGGAATTTAACGGATGGCATTCTGGGTCAGAACAATCTAACTCTAGATTCAAGAAGCTAAATACTATGTTGCTATATATGGCAATGATATTAAAATCAGTGAAACTGATATAAAAGTAATAAAACAGAAGCTAATTTAAAGTCACACTGATTTCAATGAATTAAAATTTAGACAAAATTTATTTAAATTTACTGAACAGTATGTTTTCTCTTTGAAGATATGAAGATTTTTTAAATTTCTAGAATATTGACCAAAATGCTTCTGCACACAGTACTCACTAGGAATACCTTGGGAAAAAGAGATCTAAATATATAGCAGGTTTAAGATACTACTGACTTTCTGGCACATGTAAAAGTTTTAAAAATGTTTTTAAAAAGTTTAAGAGGGAGTGATACACCAAAACATGTGTTATCTATTTAATCAGTGGCACTTCGGAAATATATTTTTTCATGAAAGAATTAAATATTTTTGGAATCTTAGATATGTATCAAATTTTCTAAACTTTAGCTAAGGTCTAGTTTCCACTGTATGTTGCTGTACTTGGAGAGTGTAGTAAATGATAGAAAAGAAGCAAGAGTGTAAAAGCCAGATTCTAACAGTTGGAAAACTTCAACTATAACCCTGGCTCTGCTACTACTTAGCTATATGAGCCTGTAATCACTTGATTTGTTTCATTCGGCTCATCTGTTTAAAAACATGGCGAACGGCACAAAAGGCTAGGGAACCTATAAGAAACCCCAGAAACAATATTATCTTAGAAATCGGCTTTATCAATACCTTATTTACATTTTCTAAAATTAAAAGCTTACTTTTCAGTTGATCCACATCAGAGTTACTTTCTGGCAAGACCCTGATTCCCCGACCGTAACTGGTACCTCCATGAAGATGAAACTCTAAACTTAACATTGTCTGATTCTCTGAATTCATTGATTGAAGTTTGGTATGAAGGCTATAGATTCTAAGAAAGCTTCCAACCTAAAAATAGATCATTTGTTATTTAGAAAGTGGGGAAAATAAAACTTTAATAACCAATATGGGGCAATGAGGGCACTGACCAATCAGGAAATATACTAAAGTATCTGCAAAGTATGCTATACGAGTATGGTTGAGTAACAGCTGCATGGAAACTGTATCAAAACTAAATATATGGACATGTGCATGCCTACGCATGTATGCACACACATACATATACACACACATTCAACCGTAAGAGATATTTTCATTTCAGACATATTAAAATGTGAAAAAAAAACTGTCTTAGCATCAATAAAATATAATGGTTAAGAAACCCATTACCTAAATGGAATTCAAGCCCTCTATTTGACTAAGGTTTCTGAAAATGCCTTGCTTTAACCAGTTTAAGGCTTAATTAAATATGATCCCTAAGATATTGTCATTATGAGAATACTAAGAAGAAATTTTAAATGTGGTACTATCAGAAAATAATACACATCTTCCATCTTACAAGTTCTATGGAAAGAAAACTTTTGCATTTGTCCCTGTACCACCACAGTGTGAAACACTCTGTGAGTTCAAACATGAGTTATCAGAGTTTTGAAATAAATGTTCCATAGTTAATCTCAGATGTTTTGCTAAACTTGGTCTACAAATGTCTTTAATTATAGACCACTGAGATTTTTCTTTTAATGGAGATGTCAAATGAGAGAGATGCAGAATGCTATTCAAAGATATTTAGCTACCTAAAAGAAGCTACATAACCTAAATCACATTTATATTTATGAAGAAAAATTTAGAAGCAAAAGGAGTTACAAACAAGGAAATTTAATTCATTTGTATAAAAATAGCACTCCTGACTATTGGGTGACTACAGGGATACCACTTTTTTTTCCCCCCACAAGTTCAGGATTGAATAACAGACATCTGAAATAACAAAAAAAAAGCAATATAGGTTAAATATTCTTTATCTGAAATACTTGAAACCAGAAGTGTTTCAGATTTCAGATGTTTATGGATTTTGGAATATCTGCATATACATAATGAGGCATCTTAGGGATGAGATCCAAGTCTAAACATGAAATTCATTTATGTTTCACATATATGTCACGCACATAACCTGAAGGCGATTTTCTATATATCTTCAACTATTTTGTGCATGGCACAAAGTTTTTGTACACTGAATAATCGGAAAGCAAAGGGGTCACTATCTTATACCGGCAGTCAAAAAGGTTTGCATTTAGAATTCTGGACTTTTAGATCATGGAGGTTCAATCCCATAAAGGGAAACATTTAAAAAAAAAAAAAAAAAAGATGAGTAGCAAATCAATTCTGCTTATTGTAGCTTCTCTTAATTTTATTTCCCCTCATTACTCTTTATTTCTGATGGAGGAGAGGATACCAGCAAAGGGAAGTAAGGAGAACAACCCACTCTCCCCAGCGTGCTACTCCTTCATCTAGGGATCTTTTTTCCCCCCATCCAATCCATTGGTTTTTTATGAAGGAGCAGAATAAATACAACCTCTCTTCCTTTGACCTCTTTTCGCTGACATCTGTATCAAGCCCAGGGAGTAGTATACAGAAAGTTAAAAGAAGAAAGCACCACGAAAAGAAACAACAATTTTCCCCCATCAGTCTCCGAAAGTGCGATATTTGGCAAAAAACATAAAATTCTAGTTTTATCTCCTTTTTTTTGACTTATTTTGTGATTCTTTTAAAAATATGTTTGTTATATATGTATATATACCAATATATTAGTATAGCACGTGTATTATGATCTAAAAGGATTTTGAAAGAAGGCCCTAACATGTGGGAGAAGACTTCCTCATACAAAAAACTTTGATACTACAACAAATGATAATTTCTCCCAATTAAAATTAAATTCTATGCCAATTCAATCAAATTCCAGGAAGGCTTTCGCGTGGAATTGAAAAAGCCCATCCAAATGTATATAAAGAACCCTAGGTCCCCTCTAATTTTTAAAGAATATGGAAAAAGAAAGGGGTGGCCCTTACCTCATCAAAAAATACATAAGAAAAGGATAATAAAAACCATAGGTGGTACATCAAACCTACCATCAATGGAGACAGAGTGACTTGGGGGCAAAAAAAAAAAAAAAAAAAAAAAACAAGAGCAGGCAGGGGCTCAAAGTTTGGGCATCGGTTTTATTTCCTAAAACTAAAAGTGTCCTGAAATAATGTGGCCAAAACATTTAAAATAAGGTGGAACACACCGGGTTGTTTATATACTATCTGTTACTACAGTATTTTTTATATAACCAAATTCCCTGAGGCCCAAGCATACAAGTTTTTATTCCCAACATAAAGATAAGTTTGTTATTATCAAAAATCCTTTATGGAGGCCAAAGTATTGTATTTTTTTAAAAAGCTTGACTAAAAATAACTACGAAATGTGGCCAGATGCCTTCTATTATAAAAACAAGTCATTGGTTAATCTTGGTTCAGTATTAGAATCCCAAAAATACAAATGAAACATCACCAAAAAATTTATTAAAAATATAGTTTTAAAAAATGATGATAGATGTCATTTAAATACAGAACAGTAAAAAAAAAAAAAAAAAAAGTAAGTAATAATGGCTAGTAAAAAGACTATCCCTTTAGAAATAATCAACCGAGTCCTCATAAACTGTCAAGAATTTCTCTTTAGGTTTATTATTTTAATTCCCTGAATATGTCTCAAAATAGCCAATCAAATCACAGTTGTTGAACTATTGAAGGCCAAAACATAATTATGACCATGTATATTTTATAAGTAACAATTGTCTCTGGTTAAGAGTAGGGATTTAGAAAGTAAAGCTTTAGTTTCTAGACAAAATATTTGAAATCTCAGTTTACGTGACTCGATCTGTGTAAAATGTTTAAGGGAATGACATAACAAAAAGCGAGATTCAGAAAATAGTTAAGGGCAATTCAGGTACTAAAATGTATTGCTTGTAGATGATGATTGTATTATATCCTATAATTGCATTATACTGTCCTCTTTATTAAAATAGAAACACATTTTTTTTTCCTGCTCCTATACAACAAAAGTCTTTCGCACTGGTTCCAGGTATTTTTATAAAATGTAATTTTAAACAGTTGTCTTGAAAGTACCAAGAAGAATTCATTTATATCAATGTCATGTGAGTGAAGAGTTCCTAAATCAAGAAGAAATGTTACAGAGGTTGTCAGAAAACAAATAAATGTGATGTCAATGTGTATTAAATAAAAATCTAAAGTTATGTACACAGAGAAAAATCATTTTCATTTTATATTGCATTGCAGACAAGTAATATAATGCCATGATATCTTTACAGAAAACACAGTGCCATATATTTTCTTAATTATGTGTGCTCATATCACCCTCTAGTGGGCAAAATAAAGCAGACCATAAAAAAGGAAAAAAGAATCTGAAAAAAAATCCACAGCATTCACAGATTCATTCATTCAGCAGCAGCTCTTACTTACTTCATCCTCACTACAGGGAAAACACTGTGATAGGTGCTGTTCAGAACTAAGACAAGAAAAGCAGGAAAAGCAGAAACAGAAAGACCTGTGTTGGAAGACTTATGTTTGGAAGCAGTATAGGGAAAGAGAAGAGAATTAAATGGCAAAGGAAGGTATGTAGAGTGTGGAACTAAGGTAAATCTAACATGTAAATTCATTTTGTTTATGAAAGAACTATATGAAAAAACCTCCAGAACTGAACTTATCATTATATTTAATTTTGAAATAAACTAATCAATGTAGATAATATCTTTCAGGGAAATAACGTCAAAAATACATCCTCAACAGTCAGTGTTTTCTGATATGTCACAGAGGTATGTGCATGTATATATACACACTTACAGAGGACAAAATACAGTCACTATTTTCCTGGATCCTGGATTTAATCTAATTTATTGATTTGAGTTGGGTAAACTTGTTTTGTTCTGTTTTTTTTTCTGTAACCCAGAACAGTGTTGATGGTGAACTTATTTGTAATACAATGTAGAATGGACATATTTGCTACTCCATGGCCACTCATTTATAAAGGGAAATTGGGCACTGAAATTCAGGTCTTCACTCTTCTTTTAACTTCCTATAAGTAGACTAGAAGGTATTTGTGATGTAGATCCCTTCCATTTAATGCTTTAAAGGATTAGCTCTGCAAAGAGACATTGTGGATTCAAACACTGGCTTCATCCAGATAGGGACAGGAGGCAGGGAAATTCTAGGTAGAAGAGGGCAGATCCCCAGCAAGGCCCCTGCTCTCAAGCTGAAAAGCCTGATACCACAGCCCAAAGTGAGAACTTACATTCCTGTTTTCCTGCTCAAATGCTGCCTTTTCCAAAACTACCCATGGCCCACCCCACCTGCTATCCTGTGCCCATAAAAACTCCAGGCTCAGCCAGCAGAGGGAAGAGAGGCAGCTGGCCATCAGAGACTATGGCTGGATGTCAGAGAGAAGCAGCTTGACTTCAGAGGGACAGCCTGATGGTGTAACCTGGGAGAAGAATCTGGCCCTAGAGGGCTAGACTTCAGGGTAAGACTACCTTCCTGCTCCATCCCCTTTTGACCTCCCCTTTCCACTGAGCCACTTTCACCAGTAATAAAATCCCCTGCATTTACCATCTTCAATTTATTCTTGAGAACTCATTCCTCCCGGATGCTAGACAAGAGCTCGGGTGCCGCAAGTGTGGTGCGAAAGGCAGTCACAGTTACCCTCCACTGAGTTGTTAACACGTCAGCTGTCCATGGACAGCAGAGGTAAAACAGTACTGTAACACTTCCTCTGGGGCTTCAGGGGTCACCGGCACCCTCTCAGATGCTGCTGTAGGGCCAGTACAGAGTTTGCTTCTGCCCGTGCCCAAAAGCCCTTGCCCTGGCTCCTGCACCTGCTCACCTGCATGCTCCCACTCCTGTGGTCTCAGTGAGTGGAGCTCTCCCCTGCCAGCACTGAAGTGGCTAGCTAGTTCCAGCACCCATGCACTCCAGTTCCCACCTGTGAAGGGGTCAGGGAAATACCCTGCTTCAATCCAACTAGCTGTGGAATCTTGAACCACTGATTCAACCTCTGAGTGACTCATTTCACATTTGTAGAATGAAATGACTATCATCACCTATCTTATCAGAGAGTACCAAATGCATATGAAATGCCTAGAAAAGGTTACTCTTATTACTGTATTATTATTTATCATACCATTCTTTACTACAAAAAGTACTTTAAAATAAAAAATACAATAGAGAAAAAAAAATTCCTACAATTTTTAATAGTTAAGTACTGCCATATCTAAACTGTGCACCTTAATGTATTTCAAAAGAAAGCATGCAAATTCCATAAATTACACACTATACACACATTCCCAATTTACAATATACATTAGAGGTAATTGAACAATTTGTTAAACTAATGAACAAAAAGTTATCAGCTACATTCTATCAAACCAGTTTATCAAGCTTAGTCTTTAAGTTAGCAATATTTTATATAGCATTTGTCATTCTAAAGCAGTACTATCTCACATGACAAAATTTTTCTGTACTATTTTCACAGTAAAATTATGTATACCTTTAAGATACTTAAGAAATATTATTTTAAAATTGCTCTAATGCATTAAATTTATCTTTTAATAATTTATTGTAACATACATTTTACAACTTAAAATCAAAGAAATAAATATAATTTCTAGACTGTATCACCTATACATGTAACCATACATAAAAAATTTACATGAGCAAAAATCACTATAATTTATAAAAACATAAAATATTTTCCTACTCAACATCACCTTCAGAGATCTTGCCACATGAACATGGTTATCGTAGACTAAAATGTCTATTGTCAAATTTTGTAGCCGATGGATGTGACTTAAATCACCTTCAAGAACAAGGTCTTGTATTAAGACTCTCCAAGATGGAAATGGCGTCCTGGTGCCATCCCATACCTGCCATAAGAGAGTAGAGTAGTTTCATGATCCTTTCGAAAAAATGCTTGTGCTAAAAAGTTTTTTCCTGGTAATAGTACTTAAAAGTAATTAAACGTATGCCTCTGAATATTGGCACTATTTTAAATATGACATTATTTTCTGATTGTAAAAGAACTACATATGAAATATGGGTAATGTGGAAAATGTAGAAGAATGTAAAGAAGAAAGAGTCACACTGCCATAAGCCTAGACTAAATATTCCTGAGTCAAGTGTTTTATACAATAAAACAAACCAAAATGGTCTTGAAAACACTCATATGTATTAAAACATTTTGCATATAAATACAACTAGTAAAATTACGAATGTTCTAAAAATTATAAAAGTAATACATTTCTTTGACATTAATCAAATTATTTCTATGAGATTGTCTCATTTTTAAATTAGTTGTAAAGCATTATTCTGATGTTTCCATACAAAGAAGTAAATGTTGTAAATCTGAATAATTTCCTTTATATGATGATTTTCTGGTTCACATTATGCTTTTTGTTCTCCAAACCATATTACAGATGAGACATACAAACTACCTACCAGCTCTGGCTATAAATGACGCCTGGTTATTTATTAAAAAAAAAAAAAAACATAAAACAAAACACAAAAGATAAGGCTGCACCAATACTGTAGATATTAAAACAAATAGAATATATACACTTAGAGAAAATTCAATTTGAGAGTACTGCTCAGAAAAATAATTTATATAATATTAACAGAATAGAGAAAAATGTGGAATGATGCCAGATCAACAAATTTATTGAATTATATTTAATGTAAATGATTGGTGTACCATGGCTACTGAAAAATTAACATGAATGCACTGTGGTTAGTAAAAAAGGTACCAACATTAATATTGTGCCCATGTTGAGATGGAAAATGATTATACTATTTCGTATGTAACCAGACATTATTTCGAGTAATGTCTAGCTCCTCTGTTTTTAAATAATAAAATTTAAAAATTATTTCTGATACATAAGAAAATCAATGTATGGAAAAAAAATCACTCATAATTCTATTTCCCGGAGACGAAAACAGTAAAATGTTGCTTTATAGGCCTCCCAATATATTTTCTATGTACATATACATTTTAGTGTGTAAATGGAACTACAGTAATCACTAAATAGACTATCATGAAATTCTATCTCAACAAGTACATGTCTATAATGTCATTTTATGGTTACAAAGTATTTTATGGTGACATTTACAATGTTATTTTATGGTCATCCTACATAAATAGTGTACACAATTTTCTATTGTTAGTATTGGGGCTTTTCTAATTTTCTACTGTATTCTCATTTTTTATACTGTAAAGAAAGATAAATATATCCTTTTAAGTGCACCTTTATAAATATTTTAAATTATTTCCTTAAGATAATGAAAATAAAATTGCTGAGTTGAAGGGTACAAAAATACTTTTGAGGTTTACTTTTAAATTGTCATAAGAAAGGTTTTTACTAATTCATTTTTTAAATTACACTTTAAGTTTTGGGATACATATACAGAATGTGCAGGTTTGTTACACAGGTATACATGTGCCATGGTGGCTTGCTGCACCCATAAACCCATCATCTACAATAGGTATTTCTCCTAATGCTATCTCTCCCCTAGCCCCCTACCCCGCAACAGGCCCTGGTGTGTGATGTTCCCCTCCCTGTCTCCACGTGTTCTCATCGTTCAACTCCCAGTTATGAGTGAGAACATGCGGTGTTTGGTTTTCCGTTTTTGTGTTAGTTGGCTGAGAATGATGGTTTCTAGCTTCATCCATGTCACTGCAAAGGATACGAACTGATCCTTTTTTTGGCTGCATAGTATTTCATAGTGTATATGTGACACATTTTCTTAATCCAGTCTATCATTCATGGGCATTTGGGTTGGTTCCAAATCTTTGCTACTGTGAATAGTGCTGCAATAAACATACAATGTGCATGTGGCTTTATAGCAGAATGATTTATAATCCTTTGGGTATATACCCAGTAATGGGATTGCAGTGTCAAATGGTATTTCTGGTTCTAGATCCTTAAGGAACTGCCACACTATCTTCCACAATGGTTGAACTAATTTACACTCCCACCAACAGTGTAAAAGCGTTCCCATTTCTCCACATCCTCTCCAGCACCTGTTGTTTCCTGACTTTTAATGATTGCCATTCTAACTGGTGTGAGGTGGTATCTCATTGTGATTTTGATTTGCATTTCTGTAATGACCAGTGATTATAAACTTTTTTTCATATGTCTGTTAGTCGCACAAAGGTCTTCTTTTGAGGAGTGTCTGTTCATATCCTCCGCCTACATTTTAATGGAGTTGTTTTTTTCTTGTAAATTAGTTTAAGCTCCTTGTAGATTCTGGATATTAGCCCTTTGAAAGATGGACAGATTGCAAAATGTTCTCCCATTCTGTAGGTTGCCTGTTCACTCTGATGNCCACACTATCTTCCACAATGGTTGAACTAATTTACACTCCCACCAACAGTGTAAAAGCGTTCCCATTTCTCCACATCCTCTCCAGCACCTGTTGTTTCCTGACTTTTTAATGATTGCCATTCTAACTGGTGTGAGGTGGTATCTCATTGTGATTTTGATTTGCATTTCTGTAATGACCAGTGATTATAAACTTTTTTTCATATGTCTGTTAGTCGCACAAAGGTCTTCTTTTGAGGAGTGTCTGTTCATATCCTCCGCCTACATTTTAATGGAGTTGTTTTTTTCTTGTAAATTAGTTTAAGCTCCTTGTAGATTCTGGATATTAGCCCTTTGAAAGATGGACAGATTGCAAAAATGTTCTCCCATTCTGTAGGTTGCCTGTTCACTCTGATGATGGTTTCTTTTGCTGTGCAGAAGCTCTTTAATTTAACTAGATCCATTTGTCAATTTTGGCTTTTGTTGCCATTGCTTTTGGTGTTTCAGTCATGAAGTCTTTGCCCATGCCTATGTCCTGAATGGTATTGCCTAGGTTTTCTTCTAGGGTTTTTATGGTTTTAGGGCTTATGTTTAAGTCTTTAACCCATCGTGAGTTAATTTTTGTATAAGGTGTAATGAAGGGGTCCAGTTTCAGTTTTCTGCATATGGCTAGCCAGTTTTCCCAACACCATTTTATTAAATAGGGAATCCTTTCCCCATTGCTTGTTTTTGTCAGGTTTGTCAAAGATCAGATGATTGTAGATGATGTGTGACGTTATTTCTGAGGCCTCTGTTGTGTTCCATTGGTCTATATATCTGTTTTGGTAGCAGTACAATGCTTTTTTGGTTACCGTAGCCTTGTAGTATAGGTTGAAGCCAGGCAGCGTGATGCCTCTAGCTTTGTTCTTTTTGCTTAGGATTGTCTTGGGTATATGGGCTCTTGGGCTCTTTACTGACTTTTCAGTGTTATATTTTAAACTAACACTTTCATGACAGTTGTTTTCACTTGTCCAAAAAAGTTATCTATTACAATGGGATGCAGGTATATGTTTTGTTTCTGTAGAGAGAAAATGTAGACTCAACTATTTCAGCTAAAATTTGGCACATTTTATCTTAGAATTTAAGAATTTTCTAAAAACACAGTCAAAAGATAGAATATTCCTCACAGTAGTAGAGTCCTTGTCATAGGAAGTGTTCAGTTGTAGCAAATGCTCATTTGTTAAGAACGTCACTTTTGCCAGAGAATATGACTGGCTGACCTAAGATTCATTCTAACTTTGTTTGATTTTATATTGCTTTTGTTTCAGCTTTATCATATTTGACTTATTTAACTTTCTGTATGGCATATATTTACAACTTTCTCATAGTATTCCATGTGTATATGAATGTGCTATTTTCAACTGCTAGAACTTTGTATTTTATTCAATGATTGCTAACTTCTCTGTTCTTTAATATGGGCAAGGTATAAATGATAATGCTAAACCCCAAGACTTGTCCAAGTGCCACTGCACTCCATTTCTTGCCCTATTATTCCAAAGAGAGTATAGAGAAATAACCATAGGAGCAGGCCTGAAGAGGCATCTGTTTAAATGTATCCTCCATAGGATGTCCAGGCAAGAAAAACAGACATTCAGCTTCTCCAGAAGTTATTCTCTAAACTGGGATAGGTGTAAACAGAGATTTGATGGGTCTTAAGTTACTTTATCTTGCTGATTTAAAAGCAAAACACAGTAATACAAAATGCTTCAAAACTATCCACGGTATGACTATGAAGTAGGCAGTGAAAGACATAAGAAGAGAACCCAACATCAATGGGACAAAGAAGTAAATAAATGAGAGGGAAGGTGACCTTGACAGGGAAACAGAAATATTCATGTATAGGACTACAAACTACGAAATAATAGAAAACAAGTCTACATATTATTACTACTAAAATAAAAAAATGCATAAGTCATACTATATTTAACATGTAGATCTCATAACACTGGAAGGGAAGTGTAAAACAGGAAGGAAAGTTAAAATTTTAGAGAGGTACAAGAGTAGAGCTGCATGAATATCAAAGCTCATCAAAAACAGTTAAAATTTAAGTTTCTAATATAATATACAGTATGCATATTTGTCTCATCAGAAAGCTGAAACATAAGCTCTTTACAGACATGTAAGTGGTGCTAACTTATAATTCCCAGTATTAAAAAATATGTACCTTTAGAAGAAATGATGCTCCGTCCACTTCTGCTTTGCCCAAGAGCTGACAAGTCAGGTCAAAATACTGCATTGGCTGCACATCACACAATTTTAGTAATGTCCAAGATGGTGACATATGAGTAGATGCCCAAACACGTAAGGTTTCTACCATTTTGTGGTCCTCGGTAGTGAAGTTAAAATACTTGCTTGAAGTGCGAGGTATGATAGGGGCTCCCAAAGTTCCCTCAAACGTCAAAGATGCAAAGCCAGAGCTGGTGATACCCTGAGTCTCCTTTTTATATACTTGAATCTAGAGTAAGAAAGTAGGGCAAAGTAGGGCAAAGTAGAAAAGAAAGTAGGGCAAAGTAGAAAAGAGATTCAAATAAAATAGCTTACTGATGCAGAATCTACGAACTGAAGAAATTGGAAAGATTATCAATTTTGCCAGCATAATTAAGAGAGGGCATTTTTTAAAAACTATTTTTTATTTAATTAGCATATGAAATTCTACTCTCACGTGCTGGTGCTACACTAAGATACATAAGTATCATGGACACTGTGAACCTCCATGAAAAATTCACTTATATTTTTTAAAGAGCTAGATGGTGGTCTCCCTAATCCTATCAAGCTTGCAGTGTTACATTTTATTTATTAGTTTTTTTTATTAAGGTGTAATTTATATAAAGAAAAAGGATCATAAATGACAGTGACTTATGAGTATTACAGAAAAGACTAGAACACTTGAAATATGAGAATATAAAGTGAATAAAATGAAGCTCAGGCTAGGGTTTAATCAGAGTGACTGAGAGCACTGAGATATGCCATAAGCTCTTTTCTTTTCTGAATTTGGGGGCTGTTATCAGAGGCACATATATTTATATTGCTATATCTTCATGAAGAGACCCCTTTGTCTTTATGAAAAGCTCCTTTCAAAACTCTCTCATAGTAATACAGTTACTTCATTTCCCTTATGTTTACTTAGTACATTTTTTTTTTTACAGCTTTAGTTCTAACTTGGTCTTCATATTTAAAGTGCACTTCTTGTAGGTAGCATATATTTGGTTCCTGATTTTTTTTTTTGTTCAATCCATCTTTCCCTTGCAAATGGAAATTAGTCCATTCACAGAAAGGCAGTTATTAACATGGCCATATTTGAGTCTACTATCTTGTTTTCCTTTTTTTCCATGCTTCTTGCTTTTTAACTTCTTTGCTTTTTTAAAACTTTTTTTTTTTTTTCTATTGTTCCTTTCTTGTTTTCCTTTTGGAATTCTTATTAGTGCTTCACTTCCTTCTTCTTGGCTATGAATAAATCTTTAACTTTTCAATGTCTACTTGGAAATCAATATTGTTCTACTATGTACTTTATACTTTCCATTTCATACTTGCCACTTCCTATTTTATGCATTCTACTTCACAAATATAACTTTTCACTGGTAGAATTCCATTCACTCATCCCACCCATCCTTTGTGTTACTGTTGTAGTATTTTTTCTACATATTTTATAATCTCCACCATGTAATATTACTGGTTTTGCTTTAAATAGGCATTTATCTTGTAATTAAATTATGGAAAGAAATAAAAACATTATGTTTACATATTTACTATTTTTTTCATTTTTTTATTTTTGTCACTTCTTAACTATCCAGCTTCTAGTTGCTAGCATTCCTCTTTGGCCTGAATATCATTCTTTTGCATTAATGCTATGCAGATATGCTGGCCATGGACTATCTCATTTTTCCTTTATATAAAATGTTTATTTCACTCCCATTCCTGAAGAATGTATTTGCTGGATATAAAATTCTGTGTGAACCAATTTTTTTCTATCACCATGTACAAATTATTTCTTTGTTCTCTGGGTGTCATTGTCTCTGGTAAAAAGTGAAAGATGACTGGTATCATTGTCCTCCGACAATGCTTCATTTATTCTCCAGTTGATTTCAAGATTTTTCTCTTTTTCAATTGTTTCACTATCTTTTGTTTGGATGTGCTTTTCTTTGTGCATACCCTGCATAAAGTACATTTAAGTCTTTGTTTTTCCTCAAATTTGGGGAAATTCTGGTCCTTATTTCTATAAATATTTTATTTCCCTTCACCCGCTCTCCTCTTGCATCCTAAATTACATGTAACATTTGATATTGTTCCATAGGTCCTTAGGGTCTATTAATTTTTATTTAATCCTTGTTCTTCAGATTAGGTAGCTTCTCATGATTTGTCATCAATTTAACTTATATCTGATCTTAGCCCATCAGTAGATTTTTCTTTTCATTTGTTCTTTTCAGTTCCTGAATCTTCTCTGCTGAAATTTATCTTTTCACATTCATTTAACATCTTCCTCTAATTCACTGAATGTATTTTTGCTTAATTCCTTTTTTTAAAATTATTTTTTTTATTTATTTTTGAGAAGGGTCTCGTTCTGTCACTCAGGCTGGAATGCAGTGGTGTAATAATATTTCACTGCAGCCACGACCTTCCAGGCTCAAGGGATCTTCCCACCTCCACTTAATTCTTTGAAAGTCTGTATAATCTGTGCTTTAAAGATTTTGTTTAATAAAGACAACATTTGGGCTACCATGGAGTTGGTCTGGAATGTCTATGCTTTCTTTTTTCTTGACTAGGGGTAACTCTTGCTTTCATGTCTAGTATATCTTTTTTCTTTACTAGACATCATAGATGCTATACTGTAAAGACTCTGAATTATGTTGGCTTCTTCTGACAAACACTGATTTTTGTTCTTGCTGGCCACTGAGTTGTTGTCTGGTCATCTTAAACTCATGAATGCTTGTTTTTATGCTTTGTTAGGGTGATCTGTGGAAAGCCCATGATGTTTCCCAAAGTCTTCTACATTGATGGGACTCATCCTGCAAACTCTCTGCGAAGTCTTCTCCGTAGAACTTGTTTTAGGCTTTGACAAAACATGTGTATAATAGGCCTTACTGTAAGATGTGGTCCTTTGTGAGGTGAGCTACTTTAGGGGGGTGAAATCTTTGTATTGCCTCAGCTGAATGTCCAAGGTGTTAAATAGGTATTAATAAGGTTATTTGTCCCTATCTTGGACTTCCAGCACCCCATTACTAGACCTCTAGTATCTGCTTCATGTTCAACCACAGTTCAAACACACAGCAGCTTTTGTAATCTTTAAGTAGTTCTACCCTGCCCTGTGCAGCCTGGCTTTCAACCAAGTATTCAAGTCCACCCCAACCCTGGTGGACTCTTAGACATCCCCTTCTGTATAACTCTTTCCTCTCTGGTTTCTTGTTGTGAAAATTCCAGTTTTCAGATGCCTTGAACTTTGACTTTAGCTATATCAGGACCACAGCTTGAACTTCAGCTTACTGTGCAGTGGTTGAGAAAATGTCTGTAGGCAGGGATGTGGTCATCATGGGGCTCACTTTAAAAGTTTCTCTTCACTCTCTGATCATAGCTACCCATTGTCCGATGCCTAAAAAACACTTGCCTCATACGTTTTATGGGTCTTCGTGGCAGCAGGGCTAGTCAAGTACCAGTTAATTTCTCATAATGTAGAAGTTCACTCTGCAGATTCTAACTATACTTGCCTACAACTGATCTATTACCTAACTTTACACTTTTAAATGGATTCTACTTGATGTATATGCTGCTTCTCTTTTATACTCCAATGTCTGATTGATTCTTGGTTCTGTGATCATCATTGTTATCACCAATTCCATGCTCACTAGTGTATACTGTTTACCAAAGCTTGCCTCTGCTGATTATCATAGTAAAACAGAACCAACTTCCAGCTCAGGTGTGTTGGTAGCTTTCACATATCATTTATGAGCAGGTCCTCTTTGCTTGAGATTCAAAATATACCTTAATTAGTCTACTTCTATTTCCACCACCACTGTAGTCTAAGGCATCCTCATTTCATGTCTGTAAACTGAAATAGTCTTCTAAAGAATATCTTTGCCTTCATGCTTGTTCTTCAACAACCCATCTGTTATCCACTGTTACTGAGTGATTTTCAAAATTTTAACCAATCATTTCATGTGCACATTTAAAACCCTCTAATGACTTCTCATTATACCTAGAGTAAAATCTAAATAACTTACCTACTACAATTTCATCTCGTAACACCTCCCCCATAGCTGACTAGGATCCATGCTAGTCTTCTTTCTGTTTCTCCAATACCATGCTCATTCCTATTAGAGGGCCTTGGCACCTACAGTGCCATCTAGTGGAAAACATTTTCCCTCAAATCTCAATAGGACTTCTCATTATCATCATTTGGGTCTCAATTCTTATGTCTCCTCATTAGAAAGGTCTTTCATGATTTTGCCTTTATTTATTTATTTAATTATTTATTTATTTATTTATTATTTTTGAGATGGAGTCTCACTCTGTCGGCCAGGCTGGAGTGCTGTGGTGCGATCTTGGCTCACTGCAACCTCCGCCTCCCGGGTTCAAGCAATTCTCCTACCTCAGCCTCCCGAGTAGCTGTGACTACAAGCACCCACCACCACACCCGACTAATATTTGTATTTTTAGTAGAGACAGTGTTTCACCATACTGGCCAGGCTGGTCTCTTACTCCTGACCTTGTGATCCTCCTGCCTAGACCTCCCAAAGTGCTGGGATTACAGGTGTGAGCCACTGCGCCCGGTTGCTTTATTTTCTTTATAGCAACTATCACTACTTGAAATTACTTTGATTTATATGTTTACTTTTATATTGTCTGCTTCTTTGCATTAAAATAGAAGCCTATACAAAAAAAAAAATAAAATAAAATAAATATTTGCTGGAAAAAAGAAGAGTAGATCTTGATTCTTGTTTTATATATATTTTTGTTATGAACTATGATCTTCAAATTGCAATAAGAAAAACAAGAAAAAATAAATTCCGGCTGTTTTATGTATATTTTCACTATGAATTATGATCTTCAAACCGCAATAAGAAAAACAAGAAAAAATAAATTTTGATATCTAAAACAGATGTCTGTACTTAGAATGACCTTGCTCAACTAAAGAAAACAGGGCTATTCAAACAAAACTAGCAAACTGTCAACATAAAGAGTGTAAGGAAGCACTAGTAGCCCTAAATACGAACATTTCATGAAAACAGAGAAACAACTTTATAGAAAAATATAGTAACCTTAAATCTATACAGCAGCCTTAAAATATATAAAACATAAAATTAAATAAGAAGGCTTAAACCCCATTAACATTGCTTTAAATTATTAAGCAAAATCGATAGTGCTAAAAGAAACAGGCAAATCTTCTATCATAGTAGTCTTTAAAACACAGTTTTCAATAGCTGATAAAATAAGTAGATAAGAAATAAAAAATGATATTGACCATATGGTAGAATATAAAGTAAGCATTCACAAATTTCAAAATACTAAACATTTCAGAGTATGTTTCCTGACCACAATAAATAATAGTAAAAAAAGGTAACTATTAAATGATTTAAATAAATATAAAAAACAAACAATAATCCTATGGAATTGGATTGACTATAACTCAATATATATATATTATTTGGATTATTTGAATATAATTCAAATATAAATTCAATATATAAATATATGTTCAATATAATTCAATATATTCAATAATAATTCAATATATACTCGATGATTCAATATTTATTTGAATTTTCATATTGATTTCCTCTCTGACTTATGGCTTATTTACAAATTATTTATAAACCCATAGATCAGAGATGAAATCAATGATCAATATAAAAATTCAATTATATATTCAACTGAATGGCAGTGAAGTTATGACAAATTAAAACCTGCTGGATACAACTAAGGCAGTACTTAAAAAATTTATAGTCATAAATGAATATATTACAAAAGAGGTGGCTAAATTATTATAGTAGTAAAGTTAATCTTCTACAGTGATAATACTGCATCTTTATATTCATTCACATTTCTCTAGACTGTGAATGGAGCCATGTATGGTGTGTAAGGGTTTGTGTATATAAATTGTTGAAAATCTCCAAAAAATCTTCCAAAATACTTGGTGAAAAAAGTCTGCATATAAGTGTACCCATGTAGTTCAAACCTGTGTTGTTCAAGGGGTAACTATATGCTGTTACAGGTCATGAGACTCTTTACTCCTGTAGCAGGAGACACAATAATGATCTCCCTGGATGGGGATATGAGGGAAGTTTCTAGAGTGTTAGCTATATGAGTATAGTTATATTGTGAATGATGAAATGTTTATCTATTTGCTATTAAATAGTAACTTCCATAAACAATAGCAACAACTAAATATGTTTATGAAGGAAGCATGCATTCTTTGAATATAGTATATAGGAAACAATACTTTGAAAAGTAAGCAATTTTTTGACATTTAAATAAGTATGTATGTATGTGGCTATGATAATATTTCTTTTTTCTTTTTCTTTTTTTCTTTGAATCAGAGTTTTGCTCTTTTTGCCCAGGCTGGAGTGCAATAGCACAATCTTGACTTGCCACAACCCCCGCCCTTCGGGTTCAAGTGATTCTCCTGCCTCAGCCTACTGAATAGCTGGGATTAGAAGCATGTAGCACCACGCCCAGCTAATTTTGTATTAGACAGGGTTTCTCCATGTTGGTCAGGATGGTCTCGAACTCCTGACCTCAGGTGATCCGCCAGTGTCAACCTCCTAAAGTGCTGGGATTACAGGCGTGAGCCACCACGCCCAGTGATGATAATATTTCTATTTCTTTTTATCTTTACACAAATATTCTCTATTATCCTCCTATTCTCAAGGAAACAGAATTAATAGGTCATAAGAAGTACCTAAGAGTAGAACACAGCTGAACGCTGTCCTCATTTATGAGCATCAGACTGACCATGAAGGACAGAATTAAACTGAAGCCTTAGAAGAAAAAGACAACCAAGATGATGAAGAGATTACATGGAAACCCATGTAACAAAGGAAAACATGAAGAAACTGAAATATTTAAAATCTAAGGGACTGAAAATATACAAAGTATTTAAAAGCTGTCCAAAGCATCATGCAGTAATTTCCAAAGAAAAATTCCAAAAGTGCATTGAACAAAAAAGCTCAATTAAATAAATATTATAGCAATAAGGAAAATAATTTTGAGAAAATAATAATCCTTTGCATTTGTAAGTTCTAAAATTTTATTTCTTAAAATTGTGTTATTTAATAACTCTACCCTTATATTAAAGGCTTTCTTACATTTAGTTATTTAACTACAGGCATACTTTTAAAAGTACCTGTTCATATCTTATTTCTTATAAATGAAAACCAACTTAATTTGATTGTATACTTAGTATCTCAATGTTTTCATTGAACTTGAATTAATACAAGAAACGGGAAAGAATAATATAATCTCCTAATCTTTGTATACATTTTTTCTTGTTGACCTAAAGCTGTTTTTTTTTTTTTTTTGAGACGGAGTCTCGCTCTATCGCCCAGGCTGGAGTGCAGTGGCCGGATCTCAGCTCACTGCAAGCTCCGCCTCCGGAGTTTACGCCATTCTCCTGCCTCAGCCTCCCGAGTAGCTGGGACTACAGGCGCCCGCCACGTCGTCCGGCTAGTTTTTTGTATTTTTTAGTAGAGACGGGGTTTCACGGTGTTAGCCAGGATGGTCTCGATCTCCTGACCTCGTGATCCACCCGTCTCGGCCTCCCAAAGTGCTGGGATTACAGGCTTGAGCCACCGCGCCCGGCCTAAAGCTGTTTTTTAAAACATTAAAACACAAATGTTCTTTATCAAACTCTACAGATAAAACTTCTACAGCATTAGTCTATATTTAGAAATAGAAGACAGAATGGAACTAGTCTTAATCAGGGCATGTAATACATTTCTGGGGAACGAAGGCAAGTGGTTTGTTCAAATGAAGATGTTTCTTACTGTAAATTATTTGAAGTCTGATAATATTTACACTACTTCTTATCTCGTGAAAACCTTGCTGTCATGTTCTAACAAAGCAACCACATAATTAGTGCTAACTAGTTTCAGTGAACAATACAGAGTTCTCTTCAAATAAAGTTCTAGACAGTATGAATTATACCTTTAGCCTGTGAAAGCGAACAATATCTCCATTTTTATAAATTATTGGAAGGGCTTCATAGTTTCCACTAAAGAGCAGGCAAGTTAATTTTACATTTGTCTGGTCCACAATTGTTACAACTGAGCAATAATCTGGAAAACACAAAAATATTTTACCTGACTTTCAATATTTTAAAGCATTTGATAAAATAAGAATATGCTTACTTCAAATCACCAAACTTTATTCTTCCTTTTAATTAAGCCTTCTAAGAGTTAAAAAAAACAGACATTTTCTTAGCTTTCAATACACACTGCAAAATTATTTTGCAGAAGTGTTCTATAAATACTACTTTTAGAAGGTTTAGTAAAACAAAATAAAATCTCATTCAGTATAACCTTTTTTTATTGCTTCAACGTTTACAAATCATGAAACATAAACATAGTCAAATAAGAAAAAAGCAATTTACAAAATAAACATAACTAAATTTAGAATGAAAACAAAGGCTAAGATATTTATAGCAGATATGAAGGGTTGTACCCATACTGCATAAAGAACTTATAAAAATCAGGATGATACAGTATATATGTCATACAAATGAATAAACAATTCATAGAAAACTACATCATAACAAAAAATTCAAAAGAGAAAATGGCAATTCTTGCTAGTCACCTATAAAAAATTATACATTATAACAAAAGAGAGGTATTTTATAAAATTTAAACTGGCAGAAAAATTTAATATTCGGGTTGCTGTAAAATGGTAACTTCAAACACTGGTGGTACTAAAAACTGCCTTTAATTTTTTTTTTTTTAATTAACACATAAAAGATTGTATGTATTTATGGTGTGCTATACATGGTTTTGAAGTACACATACACTGTGAAATCATCAAATCTAGCTAATGAAAATACACATATTACCTCACATAGTTATTTTTGCAGTGAGAACACTTTACATCCATTTTCCTAGCATTTTTCAAGAATACAATATATTTTTCACTACAGTCATTATGTTATACAATAGAACCCCTGAACTTATTCTTGCTAACCAAAATATTGTATCCTTTGACCAACATCTCCCCAAAACCTTCCCATAGCCACACAGGTCCCTGGCTACAACCATTGTACTCTCTACTTCTATGAGATCAATTTTTAAGATTCTGTGCCTGGCTTATTTTACTTAAGAATGTCCTCCAGGTTCATCCATGTTGTTGTAAATGACAGAATTTCCTTCTTATGTCTAAATAGTATTCCACTGTGTATATAGACCACATTTTCTTTATTCATCCATTAATGGACGCTTAGGTTTATTCTATGCCTAATGTGAATAAGCCTGCAATAAACATGGGAGTGCGGATGTCTCTTCAACATACTGATTATTTCCTTTTGATATACATAGTAGTGCTCCCTATCTGGAGTGTCACCTTCCACAGTTTCAGTTACCTGCAGTCAACCATGATCTACAAATATTTAATGGAAAATTCCAGAAATAAACAACATGAATCATCCCTTCATGCAGGGTATCCACACTGTCCATGCTCCCTGCCTGTTAGTCACTTAGTAGCTGTCTTTGCTATCATATCAACCGTTGAGGTATCACAGTGCTTGTCATCATGCAACCCTTATTTTACTTAATAATGGCCCCAAAGTGCTAAGACAAAGTGGTAAGTGCTTAGTTAAACTTTATTATAGGTATATATATTTAGGAAAAAAAGTGTATACAGAGTTCAGTACCATCCATGGTTCTGGGCAGCTGCTAGGGGTCTTGGAGCATATCCCCTTTGGACAAAGGAAAAGTACTGTACCCAGTAGTGAGATTGTGGGATCATATGGCAGTTCTAATTTTTGGAAGAATATTTATATGTTTTCCACAATACCTGTGCTAATTTACATTGCCACCTACAATGTGCAAAGGTTATCTTTTCTTCACACCCTTGGGATACTAGTCTTCTTTTTGATAACAGCTATCCTAATAGGTGAGAAGTGATATCTTGCTGTGGTTTTATTTTAATGACTAGTGATGTTGAACATCTTTTCGCATACTTGTCTGCCATTTGTATGTTATTTTTAAAGAAATGTCTATTCAGGTCCTTTGCCCATGTTTAAATTGGGTTGTTTTCTAATCATCTAGTTGAGATCCTCATATACTTTAGATATTAACTCATTATCAGATACACAGTTTGCAAATATTTTCTCCCATTCTTTACTCTGTTAATGTTGGTTGTGCAGAAAGTTTTTAAGCTTGATACAATCCCATTTGTCTATTCTTGCTTTCACTGCCTGAGCTTTGGAGGCCCTTTCCAAAGAGTTTTTGGTGAGCTCAATCTCATGGAGCTTTTCCCCTATGTTTTCTTCTAGTAGGTTCATAGTACTACATTGAACAGAAGTGGCAAGAGTGGGCATCTTTGTCTTGTTACAGATCTTAGAGGAAAAGATTTCAACTTTTTCTGCATTTATTAAAATGATCACATAATTTTTGTGCTCCATTCTGCCAATAAACATTTTGATTTGCGTGTGTGGAACCACCCTTGCATACCTGGAATAAATCCTACTTGATCATGGCAAATAGTCTCTTTAATGTGCTGTTGATTTTGGTTTGCTAGTATTCTGTTGAGGATTTTTGCATCTATATTGGCCTGCAGTTTTTTTGCTGTTAGTTTTTATTGTGTCTTTGTGTCTTCAGTATCAGAGTAACGCTGGCCTCGTGAAATGAGTTTGGAAAATATTTCCTTCTCTTCCATTTTTGGGAGAGGCTGAGAAGAACTGGTGTTGGTTCTCCATCGAATGTTTGATAGAATTTGATGCTGCCTATACACATGATTCAGAAAGTGCATTGACTTTCTGTCCTTCCTAGTCCCCTAGTAATGAAGGTATAGAGATTGAAAGGAACAAACCACAAAACAGTGAAGGAAAGGAGAGTGGAAAAAAACAATGTAGTTCAGGAAAATGGAAAGTAAGTGGTTAAGAGATAAAATAAACAGAAGAGGCCAAAATCCAGAAGATACTACAAGGTGGCTACAGTAAAGATGGGAGCCACTGGGATTAAGCGTGAGAGTAAAAAGTAGAGATGAAATCAGGGGATCAATTAGAAGTTTACACACAGAACAAGTGTTTCAATTCAATGACTAACCATCCTTATTCTCCATTTCCCTGAAAATGACTTCAGGCAGCATCTTTATATTTAACAACCTTTCCATTTTGAAAAATTCTAGGAACACAGGTTCTTTTCCAAGGAAGCTGTACTCATTAACTTCCTTTTCCAAGGAAGCTGTACTCATTAAGTCATTAACTGTAACTCATTTATTCTTATGTTGGTGCTAACAACTAGAATAAATTCCACCTCACCATCACATTAGGGAACCTACAGCTTGGTTGGCAGTTCTCATTCCACCCACCCTAGGCTGAAAATTTCAATCAACATGCCCTAACAAGTACTATTAGTCACTATCAAGTTTCCCACTCAAGGAGAGGGAGTATTAAGAGAAATGAACTACTTACAAACAAAGCAAATGAGAAAGGTATATGAAACTTAAACTATACCTACATTCTTAAATACAAAAATACAGCAGAAAATTACCAGACACTAGAATAAAAATGAAAGACACTGTAATCCTAGCACTTTGGGAGGCCAAGGTGGGTAGATCATTTGAGGTCAGGAGTTCAAGACCAGCCTGGCCAACATGGTAAAACCCCACCTCTACTAAAAATTACAAAAGTTAGCTGGGTGGTGGTGGTGCTCTCCTGGGAAGTGGAGGTTGCAGTGAGTTGAGATAATGACACTGCACTCCAGCCTGGATGACAGAGTGAGATCTGTCTCACACACACACAAAAAAAAGGGAGACAGAAAGAAAATGGGGTTAAGAAGAAAAAGGAGAGAAGGGAGTGAGGGGGAGGGAAAAAAAAGAGAGAGCAAGCAAAGGGGAGAAAGAAGGGAGGAAAGAGAGAGAGGAATGGGAAGGGAAAGAGAGACGAGAAAGAAAGGAGGGTAGAAAAAGAGAAATCTGAATTTGTGAGAAGGGTGAAATAACCTGGAACAA
>NW_016805834.1:133734-138607 GCF_001698545.2 Rhinopithecus bieti
TAAAAATGAAAAAACTTCAATAAGCATTTTCAAAAGAGTAAAAATATATTATATTCTCATCCCTTGAGGACCCACTGCCTCCAATTTTAGGTTTTAAGTTTCCTTTGTCACTATTTCTTACTATTAGTAAGGAGCGACACTTCATGCTATTTTTTCTTTGTTAGCAGTCTTCCAATGACCAAAGATAAATTTTATTTATTTTTCGAAACACAGAACACATTCTTACTTGCAATTACCATATGACTCTATTGTACCCTTTTATACATCTGAGATACATTATGGAATCTTTTTTCCTCTATCTTGAAATATATTGACATTCATTATCTGAGTAAATATTTCATCACTATGCATTAATTATTTCTATGCATGCTTAAAAAGACTAATTTTAAAATGTGAAATGAGGCAATTGTCTAAAGGATGATATAAGAATCAAATAATCACTATTATATCATTCTTCAGTTTTCATACTCAAGATATAAAAGAAGTTTAGAGACACCATCTTTTGAGTTTCTTCTTTAGCTTTATTTAAACATAGTTAAAAATTCAGAATTTTAAAATTTGTGCCCACGGTCAGTGAGAAGAACATTGATGGAGGAAGTCATTTAACCATTATTAGATGAATCAGAAGCTAAATGCAAAAACAGCAGCGCATTAGCCAATGATGATAAAACTGATCCATAAGTAAAATCTCAGGCTATTTATCTCCAGATGATATCCTATTTAAAGTTTCTCAAGCTCAAAAATTGATGCACGAAAATACGTTTCTAAAAATAGGGAGAAAACACAAAATATTTCTAAAAACAGAGAGCAAATATGGTATTCTTATCCAGTAAGTCATTCAACAAAAATGATTTCACCATACGATATTCTGGGACATGACTAAGGACCATTCCATTTTGCTAAAATGACTTGTGATGGCATTCTTTCATCTTAAATGATATTTGCATACCAAAATTTACATAAAATGGCATGTAAATGGATATGTAGAAGGCAAGTGTATACATAAAGGTAGTGGAAAGAATAGGTGAGCTCAAAATGAAAGACCCATCTTTAATCATCTGAATTGATGTTTAGAAATCTAAAATAGAAACTGTTTTGTAATTATGGAGCAAAACAGCTGCTCTCTCCAAAAAAATTTTGAGTCAACAAAGTTTTCAAAAGTATTTTGATGATGCAAGTGCAAGAAGAAAAACCAAAAGCAGTAATAAGCTAGAACCATTTGTGTATCTTTAAAACTAGGAAAATATGGGATTATGAAATAAAATGACTTTGCTATGTTTACATACTTTTATAATTTTAATGACTTTATTATCTCCTTATTCTCACTGCTGTATAATATTTGAAAATGACTTAAAATTCAAAACTTTAAAAGGTATTGGACCCATATAGTAAAAGATAATGATTGTTTTCCTATTATGTTTAGGTGTCAAAAAACTGATGATATCTCTTAGAACTTAAAGCAAAAGGAAAAAGAATGACAAAAGGACAGAAAATGGAGAAAAAAATGAGTGAGAGAGAAAACTCAAAGAATTCAGCTTTCTGAACTCTGCTTTCTGAGAAAGAGATCCTCTTTATGGATATTTGGATATGGTACAGCAGCCTGCTTCCTCACAATGAGGTTATATCCTCACTTACGCAATTTAGTTCAAAACTCAGGGGCACTGAACATATGTACCATTACTTAAATATACAGACTGTTCCCGTAAATTTTTCTGGAACATATACATTAAAGGAAATTCATGTGGCAAGAATGGGCTATCGTTCTCAACTCCAGCACTTGTACACTTTTGTGGAACATTCTACAGCAAATACATACTCTGTAAAAAATTCAGGAGCAAAAGAAAAGCCATACAAAAATATTCTATTAACTGTTCTACTCTACATAGACTTTGTTTCTGTTAAATTCTGTACCCCAGGCAAAAAAGTCAGAACCAAAGAACAGCTGACAATCTTATTCCATAAAATCAACTTTAGCAGTACAATATCTGACCAAGAGAAGCCCCAAAAGTAAAGTGCTCTAGAGGAAGAACATTTACTAGAAGTGAATGATGGAATCTTCCAATTAAAAGGGACAACTGGAGGCAAACAGGATAAATGATCACACCAAGTCACATAATTGTGAAATTAGGGAACACCAAATATTTTTTAAAATTCTAAAAACTTCTGTAGAGAATAAAACAAGTCACCAATGTAAGACTGAGAAGTAGATTAACATCAGACTTTTCTATCAACACAACTGGGGTTACTAAAAAGACAACAAATCAATGTCTTCAAAGTCTAAGGAAAAATTTTGATACTTCAACTTTATAAAACCTGACAAAACCATCAATCAAGCATAAAGACAGATGAAGAACATTTCCAGATTTTGGCCAATCAAATATTTCACCTCCACAGTATCTTTCTTAGGTAATTCTCCAGCAATACAATGGGAAAAAACATAAAATAGGAAAATGCAGAGTACGGACAATAGTAATGGATCTCCCAGATTGATAGTTAGAGAGTAGGCCTAGTAAACTACTACTCTAGATTGGAGCGGAAGGGAGCTGATAAGAAAGGAGAGGTTCATTAAAAAAAAAAAAAGAGTAATCACTTAGCATAATGTTCTCCAGATTCCTTCATGTTGCTTCAAGTGACGGGATTTCCTTCTTTTTTCCACATGATTTCATTGACACATGGAATCTAAAATAGTCAAACTTACAGAAGTAGAAAGTGATTATCAATGCCAGGGAGTGGGGGTGGTGAGAAATGGGGAGATGCTGGCCTGGCACAGTGGCTCATGCCTGTAATCCCAGCACTTTGAGAGGACAAGGTGGGTGGATCACTTGAGGCCAGGAGTTCGAGATTAGCCTGGCCAATATGGTGAAACCGCGTCTCTACTAAAAATACAAAAAATTAACCAGGTGTGGTGGTGCCTGTCTGCAACCCCAGCTATTTAGGAGGCTGAGGCACGAGAATCACTTGAACACAGGAGGCAGAGATTGCAGTAAGCTGAGATCATGCCACTGCACTCCAGCCTGGGTGACAGAGCAACTCTGTGTCAAAAAAAGGGGTGGGGAGAAATGCTCACCAAAGGATATACAAACTTTCAGTTCAACAGGAGGAATAAATTTTCAAGATTTGCACAGTACGGTGACCATGGTTAATAATAATGTATTGCATATTTCAAATTTGCTGAGAGATTTTAAATGTTCTCACCACAAAAAATAAGCATGTGATGTAATGGATATGTTAATTAGCTTTATGTAATCATTCCACAATATATACACATATCTAAACATCACATTGTCCTCCACAATATATATTTGTTTGCCAATTTAAAATAAAAATTTAAATTAAAACAATAAATAATCCCATAGACAACTACGTATTTACATAAACTTGAGAGCATAGTGAAGGCGCAGTTTTATCATTAATAACAATAGCAACAAAAAAGAAAAGGCATTAGAAATCCCACAAAATATAAAAGACTATACAGGAATATCTCATCCAAATATGAAGAAAACTAAAATGTAGCATAGAGATAGCCAAAGAATGGAAGAAATATGTATGGTACAGAAGAGAATATAAATGCTCATAATTATGACAAAAGATAAGTAAAGGTATACCTGACAGAAGACTAGAGAACAAAGTAAACAACAACACTGAATAAAGTTGACGAATAAGAAATGAAAGACAAATACATTATTTAAAGTTAAAGAAAATCAGTAAGAAAAAAATGAATAAAAATTTTAAAGGAACGATATTTTCCATAGTATAAAACATTTATATAATCTAAACTCTTCTTCTGAAAATACTAATTGTTTGTTAAATTAAAACCACATGGTAACACTTTTAAAAAATTATTTCTCAAATCAAAAGTTAATCCCAAGATAAAAACAAATAATCCAGGAGGTAAACCAAGGTGGGAGGCAAATTCAAAAGCTAAAACACATCTGAAAGGGCTCTTACTAGAAATCCAGAGTTTTGGAAATTATACACCAAGTCTGAAAAAGGAAACTACATCTTGGTCTATTGCAAGGCAGAAGCTGAAAGTGAGCTATCAGCATAAATCATTTATCTTAAAAAATGGAAGCTCCGGGAAAAAAATCCACCTGCTAGTATAGAGAATCACGAAGAAAATCTGCCTGTCTGTGCCATGGTTCGGAAACAAGGGAAAAATAATAGGCCAGTTTGTGGAGTAACTGGCATTAATACATTCAATGAAATTTGTGTAGATATCCTCTTAGCTTGGTTTTCTTTAGTTTTTGTTTTCTTTTGGTTTTTGTTAATGGCAAATGACATGTTGACTCTAAAGTTAAAATGGACGAGTAGGGGCTACTGTTATTTAAGACATACTTGAAAAGAAGAATGCAATGGGATATTTTCTGTTGAACAGCAAGATTAAAAGTAAAGAAATTGGGATAATGTAGTGTTTTCTGAGAGGGAAAATTCATTCTTTAGCAATATAGGATTTTAGTGATAACGAGAAAAAAATCACTATCACTTCTCTCCTACATTTGTACTTCACCCATGTAAAAGTTAATTCCTACTATGTACATTAAAGGTTTCATCTAAATACAAATCCCACAGTTCACAATACAACAACTGTTCCTCCACACAGCACATCATTTATGTTATATGACATTCAACTAACACCCTCTCACAGAGGATTTTTTGGTAATAGCTTATAGTGTTTCCCCAAGCACTATACTGGCTATTAACTTTACATCTGGATTCATAAGTATATTCCCAATACTGTCACTTGAACCTGTTTCCGCTATAACTGTGAATAATGCCTGTATAGTTTTGATCCCACTTTTCCCCACAAATGTGACACAAGCAATTTCACAGTGAAACAAATGATTGGTTTGCCAATTTAAAAAAAAAAAAAAAA
>NW_016805834.1:142215-171528 GCF_001698545.2 Rhinopithecus bieti
AAAAAAAAAACCACAATGTACTTTGCATAAAACACAAGTACTCTGAATGTTTGAAGTTTCTTAAAATTTCATGACAAATACAAAGGCAAAGAGATCACTAGTCTGACAAAATCCAATTCAGATTTTAAGCTGCAGTAATTCTGTATTACTCCTCTCACTTAATGCTCCAAATTGATCTACTTTTGTAAATTGTGAATACAAAACTGATACAAGAAAAAAACTGAATTTAGGCATAAAAAATAGTAAATAGTTTAATTTAATGTTAACGTTAGCTTAACTTAATGTTTAATTTACATAGTTTAATGTTAGCAAAAATGAACTGACAAAGCTCAGCTCCTGTAACACGTAATACTGAAGAATGTAATAACTACAAAAAACTATTGAGATTTTTGTAGAAATTTAGGTTTAATCTAAATTTTAAAATACTGAAAATTGTTTCACATTTTGATTTTTCTATGAAAATGTCAACCTTCCAAAAGACCAGCTAACAGACTGCAAAAGACTCTACGTAACACTTTGATAAACATTATTGCAGACTCACTATCGAGATCTTTACAAGGCCACCTCTTGCTTTTGCAGAATCTTTGTGCAAGTTAGAAAAAGACTCTCCTTTCTCAAATAAAAGTACTGCAAAAACCTAAACAATTTTACAGAGGACCTTGACTGAGTCCAAAAGAGCAGCAGCCTTAGCTACACATACACACAATTACTGAATTGTAGGCTCAGATACACTTACAGTAGCAATACTTTCAAAATATCATCTACTTGCTACAATGCAAGCTCTCTGGAATGACATAACTACACGTTAGCATGATCTTAGGATCTCCTAAGGTTATCTATAAAATAATGAGCAGTTGCAAAATAAAATACTGTTTCAATATACAGTCATGTATTGCTTAATAATGGGGATATGTTCTGAGAGATGTGTAGTTAGGCGATTTCATTGTTGTGCGATCACAGAGTGTACTTATACAAGCCCAGATGATGTTTATCTTTAAATTTATATATTTTTTTCATATGAAAAAACACAATGTCCCAGCATCGCTACTAAACATCCATCATTTCCCCTAACTGATCTGTTATGCCAATATCCAGTGCCATGTATCAGGTTTCTATATATGCTCCATTAGAATCTTATGAGACCGCTGTCATATATGCAGTCCATTGTTGATCAAAATGTTATGTGGCACATGATTGTACTTTATGTTTAATTTAAATATGTACATATTTGTAAAAGGAAACAAAATTCAGGTTAAGGAAACAAGTGGCATTTAAAAAATCCATTCAATAATCTCTCAAGAACAATAAGAAAAAAAACAGCAAGCTAAAAGAAATGTTAAATAGCTTTCAGGTTCCCTCAATTAGCATTAGATTCACGGCATGAAGGGAACCACACTACTTGTTTTAACAAATAGTAACAATGCACACTGCTAAAACATGTCTTATCTAACTGCTCCAAGGAAGTGTTTTACCAAACACATACAAAAATGTCCTTCAATAATGACTTCACAAAGTAATACAAATATTTTCCCCATGCCTTATTTTTCACTCTTTCCCAAATGAAGGTACAAAGCTAAAGGTAATTTAAAAGTCTATCTTCTTGTTAGTCAACATTACCAGAGAGAGGGGAAAGAGTAGAAAATCCTTTAATAAATCAGCATTCGTACTTTAAATAAACAGTACACAGTCCCTATAATGTATATCTTTAAACCATTGATAAAGTATTGACTTTAATGCTTTAGTAACACTTCATATTTAAACTGTGGACAAAGTATTTAACTAGTTTAACACTTTGGTAATACTTCACATAGCTTGATATAAATCTGGAAAAGATAACAAATCATAAATTAAGTTCTCTATTTTGCAATCTTGAGTAATTCACCTAATTTACTCAGTATGATTAAGTGTGAATTGCCTTGGAGTTTTATTCTAAGGGAGAGCTGGTAGTTCATCTAAACAAGGTTTTAATCAAAGAAGCATGCATGCATAAATTATACAATCCACAAAAGTTCCTTCATGAAAGTTGCTTCATCTCCTTTTATCTACTAAAACACTGCTGTTTTAAACCAATCAGTATTTAAGCAACACTATTCCACTGGTAGAAAAGGATATCATTAAAACATTCAAGTAATACCTATGAAGGCAAATCACTGAATTGAGCTACATTATGTGCTGTCATCTCACTTCTTTTACAAGGAAACTTACTGTACAATACAAAAATAAGAGCGCTCTCTTTATTTCTCTGGTGTGAGCTTACATAATTTCCCCTTGTGCTTTTATTCTATTGCAAGAGCATGACAGCATGGAAGATGAAAAAAAGAAGAAAGAATGTATGTTATGATATAATAAATATTATGATATATACAGTGACACAGATTAGATAGATGTTAGACATTGCAAGCATTCATAAACGTTATTCTGGTGGAGTTTTACTTCTATGTTTTACACTACACATAAGACTAGGGAAAAAGTCTTTTAACTGAATGAATAAAAGACTATACCACAAGTTTTAATAATTAAAAAAAGTACTAAATTTTATGATTTGTTAAAACAATTCAAATTGTAAACTAATGAAGACAGGGATAATTCTCTAAATTAGTATGCTAATAATTAGAGGAAAAGTCATGAAAGACAAAAAGCTAGTGGTAGTCTCATAAAAGTCAGATGGAAGCCTGAAGCTTCATCAAAAAAGTCATTCCTGCAAATGAGAAAGAGCAAAAAAATAAATACAAAGATAGGGAGAGGAAAGTGTCTTTTCTTTATCTCCATTCTTTAGATGAAAATTGATAGAACAGCTGGAAAATAGTATGAGTTAGCTGAAGAGGAGAGGCTTGTCTCAACTACCAAAATCTTTGAAGAGGTAAGTAATGACCCACCATGACCTGAATGAGTCCATTTCTGAAAGGCAGTTAAGCACCTGGGAAGAGTCTCCCCTCACTCACCTAGACATACCATAATACTTTTTTTTTGGCTCCTGAGAAATGGAAAACTCATTGTCTGTCTGATCCACCAACTCCATTCATTATAATAGATAAGTCATCATTCAATTTGAAAATATATATTCAAAAAGCACGGTATCCTTCACAAATGAAGAATCTATCTTACATAGCCAAAAAATGGAAAAGTAGAGTTTTACCAACTGGGGAAAGACTGAAAAAAAGTTTATATAATAGTTATAATTATATTGTAATTATTATTCATTAATCTGTCTTCACAAAATTTAATCCCTTGTCAGAAACAATGACATATACAAGTTTGAATTTCCCATGTCATATTATCTGGCATACAGAAAATAAATAATCAGTTTGTTGAACAAACAAATGAGTGAACCAAAATATAAAACTACATATTTATTTATTTTATGTGCCATACATTAAATGAAGAGGACAACCCTATGGTTTTAATATTATCTAAATATTCAGGTAAGTGAATATGAACATATCACAGGTCATGAGCTCACAACATGGAGTTCAAAGTGGGAGAAGCATGAACCATAGATATATGCATAAGTCTGTATACGTGTATGGGTTGTATATTTTTCTAGGATAGGTTCTGTAACTTTTCATCACACGTGTATGACTGCAAAAGGCTTTTTTGTTTTAAAACGCCAAAGGTGCATTTTCAATTTAAAACAATTTAAAAATATATTAAATAATTATCACATATAATTTTACATCATACTAGATTATTTTATCTCTCTTTGATAAATCAGAAGGCTCCTGGGTCTTCTGAAGTAACAATGAGTCACTAATTACTAAGTAATTAATACATTAACATCAATATGTATATCAATAATACATAGTTGATATTTTCAACTATATCAGTTCCAGATATGTGGAAGTACATTGCTATACTTTAAAAAATTAAAAGGCAAAATATATATTCATTTAATATGCAACCAATATTGCTAATACAAAACCAAAATATTAAAACAATTATGGTACATGACACTATGTGTAAATGACATGTCCTTCTCAGATGTGAAAATAATCAATATTACATAACAAAAAACAGCATTCTAGAGTTAGCTGGGATGTTTTTATAGAATAGGAAAAGAAAAAAATGTTAGGGCTCTATATCCTAGCATCCTATCCCAAAAACTAAAAGCAAGCAAAACTGACAGAGGCTCTCAGAATCCAATGTTTCGGATGCTACTCTGAGAAATTTGATTATACTGCTCAGTAAGTAGCTAAAACAGAAGGTGTCCTTGTAAGACAGTGAACAGGAAGAGAGAAAGATCTGCTTCTAGAAACACTGTAACATCCAAGACTGCTAATCAAACTACTTTTCTAAAATGAGTTTTAATGGGAGGTAGGGTAAGAAAAACAATAAATAATTTTGGAACACAGACTATTCCTGAGGTAAGGTAGTGAGCCCACAGGTGATGTACCGCATTATGTGGCACAAAAAGGCTGAGAGATCTCTAGCGAATAAAAGAAAGAAGGGACTCAAAATCTGAGGAAAGAACAAAAAGGAGGAGAGGCGAACAATAAATATTTTGTCTCTCCCTTCCTCTAAATTCAAATATTAGGAAATTAAGCACAAACAAGTTTCCTTCTATTTTTCCTATTTGCTCACATTGTGAGTAGGAATTATGGTATATTGATCAAGCAAGGATGAGCCATATACTATTAACAAGCCTGGAAATGTTTTATGGTCTGAATAAATTTATTTTATTTTGTAAGAGTAGATAATAAAAACGGAGTAAATGTGTCTCAAGTTTAAAAAAGTTAGCTATTTCTAAAAATCTGAAACACAGCTAAAATTAAATTCCCTTACATGTGTTATCTAAGAAAATATGATTAATGGTATGTGTCCATGGCAAAAACTGCGTACCTAATACGATCTAGCTAGCTCCCAAAGCAAAAGAATATGTAAGGCTTTTAGAGAAAATTATTGCTATAAAATCTCTAGTCTTAAAGAAGGCAGTGACTTTGTTTTCCTATATGAAAGAAGCATATTATGTACCACTGATGAGTCATTATCAAAATCAATTTTGGGCTTGGTGTGGCGTCTCACACCTGTAATCCCAGCACTTTGGGAGGATGAGGCAGAAAGATTGCTTGAGGCCAGGAATTTTAGGCCAGCCTGGACAACAATGCGAGACCTCCATCTCTACAAAAAAAAAAAAAAAAAAAGTTTTTTAATTAGTTGGGCACGGTGGCATATGCTGCTAGTTCCAGCTACTAGGGAGGCTGAAGTGGGAGGATTGGTTGAGCCCAGGAGTTGAGACTGAGGTGAGCTATGATCTTGGCAGTGCACTGCAGCCTAGTCAACAGAGCAAGACCCTGTCTTAAAAAACAAAATAATATAAAATAAATTTTGATGATAAAAGGGCATTTCAATATATGTTGATTATGTAATACTTGAGGAATTCTTTCTCAGTTTTCATCATTAATCTTATCAAAACTGAATAGGAATGTTAGTATCTATAGCATTATATGTTCTTTTAACAACAGGACTGATAAAACTCTATGTAAAAATAAAAACTTTACTCCAAGAGTGAATATAAAGCTTAGGAATAGAAGCATTTCTACCAGAATAAGATTTCTACCAGAAATAAGACAGCATGCTACAAGTCATATGTAATCTTTATTCAGGATAAGAGCAAAGTTTTCAAGAAAAATTTCTGTCAAGGAGTAACGATGCCAAATTGCTAATTGCTTCTATCGCACTGAATTTAACATTTATAAGATGAATTTTAATGAAAAATTCTAGCTAATGATATATAACAGAATACATTTTTTCCATCTACCTAAATTTGAATTGCATAAAGGTAATTTTCCACCACATAACTAGTTATGCACATCTGGATGTTAGTTAGATTGTAGCCCTGTATTTGTGAAAAAATACTGCTTTAGGTAATATCTTAAAAGGCACAGCTGTGGACTGTTCCTATACATCTATTCTCGTACTTCTCTGTGGTAATACTAATGAAGGTGATCCTTTCTTGAACACAATTATCAGTGCTATTGTCTAACATAACTGTAACTAAAGTTATTAGAGAGAGAGTTTTAAAACTTTATTGTCTGGCTAGCAGTCAAGACATCTTGCTATGTCTTAAGATTGATTTAAAAGCTTCAATGACTAGGTTCAGATAAAATTGATGACATTCATTTTAATTTAGTATCTTAGAAGAAACAAACATATTATCTCTGTAATAACAGATGGCTCATTACTGGCCATGAATTTTTTTACTAAGGGACTGCAGTGATTGAAGTAAAGATATCTGATAGAGATGTAAGATACATATGCAAATATAATACATATTCTTGTTCCCCATGGCTTTCATTTTATATGCAAGATTTAATAACATCATGACAATACATGATTCTTGTAATAACAACTGAAAATTAATGTTGTCATCAATGTTTTAAGACAGCTATCATTTTAGTCTATATTATCATATTTTAAGTTGTTTTTAAAAAGATGTATTTGCAGATCAATTTGTTAAAAAAACTTTTTAAATTATACCTTCTATCAAGTTAGATAGACATTATTAGCAACAATGTAGCTTATTCCTAAGTTTGGTGGGCCAATTAACTTCAATCAGGTAAAACTTCAAATTCAAAGAGGATCATAGCGATTACATCTTTACGGCTAACTCCCAGAAAGGGCAGCACACGTAGGATTTGAAGAAAATTGATGGGGAGAGGAAACTACTAAGGGAAAAGTATGTGAGTTTATGTTGAACAGTATGATGGGGTTGGGAAACGAAGACTTTGGGAATAAACTGAAATGAGAATATTTGAGAAATATGTATTTAAGCACAAAATTCTCTACTTTCACCTTTAATGCTTCCCCTTTTCCTCTAAAACAACAGCATATTAAAATAGATTTTCCACAAAATATTCTTTACAGTCTTCAGGCTTATTATGAGGTCTATTTAAAACTTATCTTTGTATTTAATAGTCTTCACGTTCATTTACACACAGACTAGTTTTTTTTCATATTATACATTAATAAAACATGCTGACCACAAGAAAAAGATTTTCCCCCATTCACCTGACCAAAGAGTAGATTCCTAGTTTATTTCTCAACAATAAAATCTGTATATATGTATCTTTATTAAAAAAATGGTTTTCTAATATGAAGTCAATGAGAACATCTTTGTGTTTTCAACATGCAACTCCTGGCATGCAGCAGATAAAGTCAACATTTTGTTAACATCCATGTTTCACTATTTACCATCTCTGAAATATGGCTATATCTTAATATTGACAGTTAAGCATAGTTTAATTAGCAGCATTTTCCCTTCTTAATGATATATAAAATGACAAAGCCTTTTACAGATAATGGTGTTTTAGAATAGATGAAATACAATAATCAATGTTAAATTTAGTAAAACTAAATTAAACAGAGGTGAAGTGTGTGTTTCTGTTCATTTTATTACCTCATGATAAACTGAAATTCATGGCTTTTGATGTTTTCATTTACATGTTAAAACCTTACATTATCATAAAGCAATTAATAGGTTATATATTTTTACTTTACTTGTAAAACTAACCAAATATATACACATCTATGTATCAGTTCATATATATGTATATATTTTACATAAAATCATGGCCAGGGCCAATGCCAGGAAACCTTTCCCCTATATCTTATTCTAGAACATTCAGTTTCAGGTCATACTCTTAAGTCTTTAATCCACGTTGAGTTGAATTTTTTGTGTATGATCTAAGGATCCAATTTCATTCTTTGCATGTGGATATACAGTTTCCCCAACCTCATTTTGTGAAGAGACTGCACTTTCCCCATTATATATTCGTGCACCCTTGTCGAAAATCAGTTGACCATAATAAATGTGTGGACTTTTTTCTAGGCTCTCCATTCAATTCCATTTATCAGTATGTCTGGCTTCATGGCAGTACCATATTGTCTCAATACTTTTACTTTTTAACATACTTTGAAATCAGAAAGAGAGAAGCCTCCAGGTTTGATCTTTCTCAGGATTTTTTTGGCTATTCAGGGTCCTCTGTGTTTCCATATGAATTTTAAGATTGATTTTTATTTTTCTATAAAAAATGCTACTTGGATTTTGATAGGGAATACATTGAATCTCAGATGACTGAGTAGTATGGCCATGTTAATAAAGGTATACCTCGTGTAATTGTACTTAACTTTATTGTACTTTGTAATACTGCAATTTTACAAATTAAAGGTTTGTGGCAACTCTGCATTGAGCAAGTCTATTGTCACCATTTTTGCAACAGTATGTGCATCTATGTTACATTTTGGTAATTCTCACAATACTTCAAACTTTCCCATTTTCATTGTATCTGTTATGGTGAACTGTGATCAGTGATCTTTGGCATTACTACTGTAATTGTTTTGGGGTACCACAAATCACACCCATATAATACAGTGTACTTAACCAATAAACATGTGTATTCTAACTCCCCCATCAATCTGTCATTCCCCTCTCTCCCTCTCCTGAGGCCTCCTTATTCTCTGAAACACAACAATATTGAAATTAGATGATGTGATAACCCTATAATGGCCTATAAGTGTTCAAGTGAGTGTCACATGTCTCTCATTTTAAATCAGAAGTTACAAATGATGAAGCTTAGGAAGGCATATATCCAAAGCTGAGATACACTGAAAGCTAGCACTCTTGTGCCCAGTTAGCGAAGTTGTGAATACAAAGAAAAAGTTTCTGAAGGAAATTAAAGGTGTTACTTTAGTGAACACATGAATGAGAAGAAAGTCAAAGAGCCTTATAGCTGATACAGAGAAAATTTTAGTTGTCTGCATAGATGATCAAACCAGTACAACATTCCCTTAAGCCAAAGCCTAAAGTAGAATGAGGTCCTAACTCTCTTCAGTTTTTTAAAGGGCAACAGAGGTGGGGAGGCTAGAGAAGATATATCTGAAGCTATCACATTGGTTCATGGCATTTCAGAAAAGAAGACATCTTCATAACATAAAGTACAAGGTGAAGCAGCAAGTAGCAAGTGCTGATGAAGAAGCTGGAGCAAGTTATCCAGAAGACCTAACTAAGATCATCAACGAAGGTGGCTACACAAACCAATACATTTTCAATGTAAACAAAACAGTCTTCTCTTGGAACAAGGTACCATCTAGGACCTTCACAGCTATAGAGAAGTCATTGTGCCCACCTTCAAAGCTTCAAAAAACAGGTTCACTCTCTTGTGAGGGTCTGATGCAGTTGGTGACTTTTAGCTGAAGCCAATATTCACTTATTCTCAAAATCCTAGGGCCTTTGAAAATTAGGCAAAACCAACTCTGCCTGTGCTCTTTAATGAAACAACAAAGCCTGGATGGCATTGCTTACAGCATGGCTTTCTGAATATTTTAAGCCCAATGTTGAGACGTACTGCTCAGCAAAAAAGATTATTTTCAAAATATGACTGCTCATTGACAGTGCACCTAGTCACACCAGAGCTCTGATGGAGATGTTCAAGATTAATGTTATTTTCATGCCTGCTAATACAATATCCATTATGCAGCCCACAAATCAAGGAATAATTTTTACTTTTAAGTGTCATTATTTAAAAGAAATACCTGTCATAAGGCTATACCCACCATAGATAAGAGATCCTTCTGATGGACTGGGGCAAAGTAAAATAAAAACCTGGAAAATATTTATTCTAGATGACATCAAGAACATTCATGATTCATGTGAGGTCAAAATCCAACATCAACAGGGGTTTGGAAAAAGTTAATTCCAACCCTTACAGATGACTTTGATGGGTTCAAGACTTTGGTGGAGTTAAGTCACTGCAGATGTGGTGGAAACAGTAAGAAAACTAGAAGGAGAAATGGAGCCTGAAAGTGTGACTGAATTGCTGCAATCTAATAATAAAACTTAAACAGATGAAGAGTTGCTTCTTATGGATGAGGGAAGAAAGTAGTTTCTTAAGAAGTAATCTATTTCTGGTAAAGATGTTATGAATATTTTTGAAATGACAACAAAAGATTTAGAATATTCCATAAACTTAGTTGAAGAGAACTCTCAGGGTTGAAGAGAACTGACTGAAATTTTGAAAGAAGTTCTACTGTGAATAAAATGCTATCAAACAGCATCTCATGTTACAAGGAAATCTTTTATAAAAGGAAGAGTCAATTGATATGAGAAACTTCAGTACTGTCTTATTTTAATAAACTGTTACAGCCACACCAGTCTTCAGAAAACACCATCCTGACCAATCAGTCTATCATCTCCACCAGCAAAACAATGATAACTCACTGAAGGCTCAACTTATCCTTAGCATTTTTTAGCAATACTGTATTTTTCATCAAGGTGCATACATTTTTTAATGTAAAGTAGTAAAACCACTACAAAAAACAGCATGGAGCCTCCTTAAAGAACTAAAACTAGAACTACCATTCAATCCAGTAATCTTACTACTGGATATTTACTCAAAGGAAAAGAAGTCATTATATGAAGACACATGCACATGCATGTTTATAGCAGCACAGTTCACAACTGCAAAAACATGGAACCAACCTAAGTGCCCATCAATCAACAAGTGGATAAAGAAAATGTAGTATATATACACCATGGGATACTACTCAGCCATAAAAAGGAATGAAATAATATCTTTTGCAGCAACTTGGATGGAGCCAGAAGACATTATTCTAAGTGAAGTAACTCAAGATTGGAAAAACAAAATATCATATGTCCTCAATTGTAAGTGAAAGCTATGCTATGAGGATACAAAGAGATAAGAAAGGTATGATGGACTTTGGGGACTCAGTGTGGGGGCAAAGTTGGGAGGAGGGTGAGGGACAAAAGGCTGTATATTTGGTACAGCATACACTACTTGGTTGACAAGTGTACTGAAATCTTTGAGGTGGAGCTAAAGCATATTAACAGGAAAGTTTATAGCACTAACTGCCTTCATCAAGAAGTTAGAAAATGCAACATCCCTTCATGATAAAAATCCTCAACAGACTAAGCATCAGAGGAATACACTTACAAATACAATAGCAAGAACCATCTATGATAAACCCACAGGCAGCGTTATGCTGAACAACCAAAAGCTGGAAGTATTCTTCTTGAGAACAGAACAAGACAAGGATGCCTACTTTCATTACTCCTATTCAACATAGTATTGAACTCCTAGCCAGACCAATCAGGCAAGAGAAAGAAAAAAAAATGGCATCCAAATAGGAAGAGAGGAAGTCAAACTATCTTTTTGCAGACGATATGATCCTATAGCTAGAAAACCCCACAGTCTTTGCCCAAAGGCTCTCAGAACTTACAAACAACTTTAATAAAGTTTCAGGTTATCAAGTCAATGTACAAAAATAAGTAACATTTCTATACACCAATAATGTCCAAGTTGACAGCCATATCAAGAATACAACTATATTAACAATAGCCACAAAATATATAAAATACCTAGGAATAAAGCTAAGCACGGGGATGAAAGATGTCTACAATGGAAATTACAAAACACTACTGAAAGAAATTACAGATGACACAAACAAATGGAAAAAATATTTCATACTCATGGATAAGAAGAATCAATATTGTTAAAATACTGCCCAAAACAATTTACAGATTGAACACTATTCCTATCAAACTACCAATGTCATTCTTCACACATCTAGAAAAAAAAATTCTGAAATTCATATGGAATCAAGAAAGAGCCCAAATAGCCAAAGCAACCTGAAGCAACAAGAACAAAGCTGGAAGCATCACAGTAGCTGACTTCAAACTATACTAGAAAGCTGCAACAACCAAAACAGCCTGGTACTGGTGGTACAGAAACAGACACATAGACAGGTGGAACAGAATAGAAAACTCAGAAAGAAAGCCATACACCTAAAACTGATACAGTTTTGATATCTGTTCCTGACCAAATCTCATGTTGAATTATAATCCCCAGTGCTGGAGGTGGGGCATGGTGGGACATGTTTTGATCATGGGGTCTAACACAACAACCATCAGATCTTCAATAAAGTTGTCAAACGCAGTGGGAAAAGGACTCCCTATTAAATAAAGTGTGCTGGGACAACCGACTAGCCATGTGCAGAAGAATGAAACTGGAGCCCTACCTTTCACCATATACAAACATTAACTCAAGATGGATTAAGGATTTAAATATAAGACCTAAAATTGTAAAAATCCTAGAAGAAAACCTAGGAAATACCCTTCTCAACATTGGCCTTGGCAAATAATTTTTGGCTACGTCCCCAAAAGCAATTGTAACAAAACAAAATTGACAAATGAGAACAAACTAAACTAATGAGCTGCATGCAAAAGATACTATCAACAGAGTAACTATACAGCCTACAGAATGTGAGAAAATATTTAGAAACTGTGCATCTGACAAATGTCTGCTATCCAGAATCTATAAGGGAGTTAAATCAACAAGCAAAAGGCAAATAACATTAAAAAGTGGGCAAAGCACATGAACAGACACTTCTCAAAAGAAGACAAACATGAAAAAATGTTCATCATCACTATCATCAGAGAAATTCAGAAGGAAACCACAACGAGACACCATCTCATATCAGTCAGAATGGCTGTAAAAAGTAAAAAAATAACACATGCTGGTGAGGGAGGCTATGGAGCAAAGGAAATGCTTAGATACACTGTTAGGAGTTTGAAAATTTCTCAAAGAACTTAAAACAGAGCTACCATTAGACTCAGTAATTTCATTACTGGGTATATACTCAAAGGAAAATACATTGTTCTATCAAAAAAAAACCCACATTCATATTTCATCACAGCACTATTGACAATAGCAAAGACATGGAATCAACCCAGGCGCCATCAATGGTGGGTTAAAGAATATGATGTACATACACACCATCTAACACCACACAGTCATAAAAAGGAATAAAATCATGTCCTTTGCAACAGCAGGGGTGCAGATGGAAGCTATTATCTTAGGAGAATTAACACAGAAACAGAAAGCCAAGTAACTCATGCGCTCACTTACAAGTAGGAACTAAACCTTGAGTACTCATAGACATAAAGATGGGAACAACAGACATGGGACTATTAGAGCATACGGAAAGCACTCAGATTCATAAAACAAGTTCTTCTTAATTTTAATTAATTTCAAAGTTTCTGTTTTCTGCCTTAATTTCGTTGTTCACCTGAGTTATGCAGGATTAAGTTTTAAATTCCCATGTTTTGTGTACTTTTGCGAGCTCTCCTTGATATTGATTTCTACTTTTATTGCACTATGTCCAAGAGTGTGCTTGGTATGATTGACTTTTCTGAATTTATCATTTATCCAGACTTACTTCATAACCAAGCATGCAGCTGATCTTATAATATATTCCAAGTGCAGATAGAAAGAATGTGTATTCTGTGGTTGTTGGGTGGAGTATTTTATAGATGTCCACTAGGTCCAAACCATCTAGTGTCGAGTTTACTTCCAGAATTTGTTAGTTTTCTGCCTAGATATCTAACACTGTCAGTAGGGTGCTGAAGTCTCTCTCCCATTGTCATTGTGTTGCTGTCTATGTCTTTTCTTAGGTAAAGAAGAACTTGTTTTATGAATCCGAGTGATCCAATGTTGGGTGCATATACATTAGGATAGCTACATCTTCTTAAATTGAACACTTTTATAATTTTGTAGTGCCCATCTTTGTCCCTCTAAATTGTTGCTGGTTTAAAGTCTGTTATATCTGACATAAGAGACTCCTGCCTTTCTGTTCGTTTGTTTCTGTTGCATGGCACATATTTATCCCATCTTTTTCACTGAACCTGTGGGTGATGTTACATGTGAGATGGGTCTCCTGAGGGCAGGAGACAGTTCGATGTGTTTTTATCCAGCTTGCCCCTCAATGCCTTTTAAGTGGGGGCATTCAGACTGTTTAAATTCAAGATTAGTACTAATACATGAGATTTTGAATCTGTCATCATGCTGTTAGACGGCTGTTTTGTAGACTTCAGTGTGTATTATAGTGTCTCTGTGCTATGTGCTTCAGTGTGTTTTTATGATAGCAGGTGTACTTTTGTTTCCATGTTTAGCACTCTCTTAAGGATCTCTGGTAAGGCTGGTCTGGCTGTAACAAATTCCCATTTGCTTGTCTGATAGAGGAATTTCATTTCTCCTTCACTTATGAAGCTTAATTTAGTGGAATACGAAATTCTTAACTGAAATTTCTTTTAAGGATGCCGAAAATAGACCCCAAACCTCTTCCGGCCTCTAAGGTTTCTGCTCAGAGTTCCCCTCCCATCTTGATGGGATTCTCTTTGTACATGACCTGACCCTTCTTTCTAACTGCCTGTAAGATTTTTTTCTTTCACATTGACCTTGGGGATGGTTCTCTTACATAGTATCACACAGGGTTGTTCTGTATTTCTTGATTTTCATGTCAGCTTCTTTAGTGAGATTGGGAAATTTTCAGACTATATCCTCAAATATGTTTTCCAAGTTGTTTACTGTCTCTCCTTCTCTCTCAGGAATGCCAGTAAGTTGTAGGTTTGGTCTCTTCAAATACACATCTATTTCTCAGAGGCTTTATTCACTTAAAAAAAAAAAAATCCTGTTTTATTTATTTTGCCTGACTGAGTTGTTTGGAAGAACTGGTCTTTGAGATCTGAGATTCTTTCCATATCTTGGTCTAATATACTGTCAATGCTTCTGACTATATCACGAAATTCTTGTAAATGTTTCAATGTCAGGGAAGTTCAGTTTGGTTCTTTCTTAAAATTACTGTTTCGTCTTTCAGGTCTTGTATCATTATACTGAATCCCTTAGATTTCTTGGGTTGGGTTTCAACTTTCTTTGAGTCTTGATGAGCTTCCTCGCCATCCAGATTTTGAATTTTATGCCTGTCATTTCAGCCATTTCAATCTGGCTACGAAATATTGCTGGGGAGCTAGTAGGCTCCCTGGAGGTATGAAGACACTCTGGCTTTTTGATTGTCAGAGTTCTTGCACTGGTTCTTAACTGAGAGAGCTTGTGTTTCTGTAACTGTGGCTTAAGTTGAGTATATCCAACTGGCTTCGTTTCTGGGTTATTTTAGAGGACCAAGACTCTGTATAGGATCTTTATTTGATTCTTGTCCTGGATTTCATAGGCAACATATGCTGGAAAAATATTTCTGGTCTTGCAATTTGGGATGGAACCCAATATATGGTGCTTAAAAGTAATGGCATACAGCCTCTTATTCAGCTATGCTGCCTTTGTATTTCAGTGAGTTCACAGCACTGGTCTATGTTGGAAAGGAAGAGGGATGACCCCTTCACCAAGTCTGCTCTTGGGCCTGAGGGGAGCCCCCACCAGTCCTGGGCCTGAAGAGAGCCCCCACCAATCACTAGCACTGTGCCCATGTCTCCTTTGTTAGGTATTCTGGGTCATGGGTCTTTCTTCCTTGGGCATAGGGCACAGCTGGGAGACAGGCCACTCCCTTCCCAGACCACCTGTGTTGGAAGGGATCCTCCACTTCTGCACTGGCCCCATGAACTCATTACCTTTCTCAGTGTTTTGAGAGTGAGGGCTCCTCCCTCACTCACATACCAGCTACAGATATCAGGTTAGCACTGCCAAGCTGCACGCTGCAGCCCTGGGGCATTGGGACTAGCCTGCAGCTCCATCCTCTGGCCCTTCAGGATCAGGTACCATCTGTGCTGGGGGATCCAAAGTGCTCCCAGACCACCAGTAAAGTATTCAGGCTGGGTCACCAGCAAATCATCCAGGCTGTGTAATGGGGGCTGTGCTGCATACATGATCCTGCAGGAGCAGCCAGGCAGGGACTTTGGGAAGGGCTGGCAGACCTAAAGAATAGACATGCTCCCATCCCATGGGGAGGTCAACCCTGCTCTCTCTTGGCCCAGCAGTCAGCTTGTGTTAGAGCTACTTGGAAAAAGATGAAGAGCCTTTGGGCATGGACACCAATGGTGACATTCTACTGTAGCTGTCCTATATGCAAAAGTTCCTGAGCTACCTATACACAGGCTGTAGCTCTAACTCTGCCTACTTTCTGGGTAGATTCCCCTGCCCTCTGAGTTCAAATGTCCATGGGGATGGTGAGATTTCTTGTAGCTAGGATTCCAGAGGTCAATGGCAAGAGTGAGCTGTCCTGCCATCCCTTCACTCTCCCCTTTTCTAAGAGCTGTTCAAAGCCGGAAACTAGCCCTGGCACATGGCAACCACGCACAGAATTCCCAGCTTCCTTCCTCTTCAGTCTTGGTGTCTGCATTGCCTCTCTATGCAATAAGAGAAACTCTCGCTTTCTCTTCAAAGATCTGGTTTACTGAATATTTTGGTTTCCGTCGGCAGGAAGACAACTTCCTAGCTACCTCTAATTAGCCATCTTGTCTAATCATGTGATTTTTATCCTGCATTTCTTAAAGTATCACACTGACTGGCTTTCTATGTTGAAATATCCTTGCAACACAGTGATATATTTAACTTGGTCATGGTGTATGATCCTTTTAATGTGCTGTTAAATGTGGTTACCTAGTATATTACTGAGGATTTCTGCATCTATTTTTGTAGTCTTTGGTTTTTTTATTATGGTAAAGTCAGTCTTATAACATGGGTTTGGAAGTATTTCACCCTCTTCAATTTTTCTGGAAGAGTTTTAAAAGGATTGGCATTAATTCTTCTTTAAATGTTTGGTAGGATTCCTTAGTAAAGCTATCTGGTCCTCAACTTTTCTCTATTTTGGGAGGTGTTTGGATTACTGATTTAATCTCATTACTAGGTACAGGTCTGTTCATTTTTTTTTTTTATTTTTTCATGACTCAACTTTGGCAGATTTTATGTTTCTAGAAAATCATCCATTTCTTCTGGGTTATCCAATTTGTTGGCATATAAATTTTCATAGTAGTCTCTTATGATTTGTATTTCTGTGGCATCAGCTATAAAGTACTCTCATTTCTGATTTAAGTCTTCTCATTTTCTTCTTAGTCTAAGTAAAAGTCTTCCAGTTCTATGTATCTTTTCAAAAAAAATTAACTGAGTTTCACTGATTATTTTCCCTATTGTTATTATTCTCTATTCCATTTACCTCTGTTTTGATCATTATTATTTTCACCGTACTTCTCATTTTGGGTTCAGTTTGTTCTTCTTTTTCCAGTTCCTTGAGGTGTAAACTTGTTTGGGATCTTTCTGCTTCTTAAATGTATATAGTTTTTGCTATAAATCTCCCTGTTAAAACTGCTTTTGCCACACCACATATGTTTGGTATGCTGTATTTTCACTTCCGTCTCAAGATATTTTCTAATTTCCTTTTTGACTTCCTCTTTGGCTCACTGATTGTTCAAGAGTGTACTGTTTAATATCCACACATTTCGATATTTTACAATTTTCCTCCTGCTATTGATTTCTAGTTTGATTTTACTGAAGTCAGAAAAGATACTTGCTATCTTAAATTTATTCACTTGTTCTGTGACCTAACAAGTTATCTATGCTGGAGAATGTTCCATGTGCACTTGAGAAAAATGTATACTCTGCTCTAGCTGGGTAGAATATGCTGTTAGGTTCATTTGGTCTACAGTGTTGTTCAAGTTTTGTTTCCTTACTGATCTCTGTCTGGACCGTCTCCCCCATTACCGGATGTGGTGAAATGAAACCTCCTACTATAACTGTGTTGCTATTTCTCCCTTCACTTCTGAAATGTCTGCTTCATGGATTAAGCGCTCTGATGTTAGCAGCATACATAATTGTTATATTTTCTTGGTGAATTAACCCTTTCATCATTATATGATATCCCAAAACTGCCTGTTGTGACAGTTTTTGACTTAAAGTCTCTTTTGTCTGATGTAAGTATGGCCACTTCTCTTCTTTCGATTACCATTTGCAAGAAATATCTTCCTTCATTCCTTCACTTTGACTTAGCCTATGTGTGTCCTTAAATCTAAAGTGAGTTTTTGTAGAAAGCATATAGTTGTATCTTGTTTTTTTTAATGCACTCAACTACTCTATGATTTTTTTAGTAGGGAGTTTAGTTCATTTATAATAATACTAGTTATTGATTAGAAAGGTCTTACGATTGCCATTTAATTCATTGTTTTCTATATGTCTTGTGACACTTAATTCCCTATTTTCTTCTCTTGCTATCTTCCTTTGTGTTTCATTTTTTTGTAATGACCTGCTTTGATTCCCTTCTCATTTTCTTTTGTGTATCTTTTATAGGTATTTTCTTTGTGGTTACCATGGGGTTTACATAAAATACCTTATATTTATAGCAATCTATTTTAACCTGACAATTTAATTTTAACTGCATACAAAAACTCTACACTTTTACTTCTACTCCCTACACACTTTATGTTACTGATGTCACACTTTTCATCTGTTTATACTATGTATCCATTAACATACTTCTAGAGTTATAGCTCCTTTTATATATTTGCCTTTCAACTTCTATACCAGAATTAAAAGTGATTTATGCATCAATGTTACAGAATTGCAGTATTCTGCATTTGTTTATATATTTACCTTTACCAGTGAATTTTATACGTTCATATGGTTTCACGTTGCTGTTTGGCATCCTTTGCTTCATTCTTTTTCCTTACTGTCTTTAACTAGACTCTAGAATCTAAAGATCATGTTTATTTTACAAATTAAACTAGCCAAAAAATTTGTATCAGTGTTGTTTGGCAATTATAGGTCAGAACTGAGCTTCTATTCTAGGACTTAGGGTACTGATGGAACTGTGTTCCTAAATCAATAATGCATTTCTACTCCATAAAAATTCCACCAGTTTTAATACCTACCAGTTCCTTTGCTTAGATATGGGGGCTTAAAGAACTTCACAACACCGTAGACATTGACAATTGTACCACCCTTAAGTTGATTCAGGGGTGTATATATATAATTTGTTGCTGGAACCTAAAAGAGAAGACAGTGAATACATTTATAGTAAGTATTTACATTGTAGAATCATGTTATAATAATATTAGCAGCAAATCCATATAACTGTATTTTATCCTTTTAAGTGTCTAAAAGAAGCTGTAACCTGAAAAAAAGGCAATGAACACAGCTTAGCTTATCCAACTAGTTTCCCTTAGAACTTTGTTTATAAATGGTACAATTTGCACACTAGCTCATAAAGGCATAACCTATAATCTAATTAAAACATTATAATTCTCCAATACAAAAGGAACAAACAGTATATACATACAATCCCTGACTTATGATGGTTCAACTTATAATCTTCTGACTTTAGAATGGGTCTAGTAGGCTATTTAATGCATTTTGTATTTATAACATTTATGACTTATGATGGGTTTACTGGATGTAACCTCATTGTAAATCAAGCAGCATCTGTAGTGAAATACCAGCAATACATGTCAAAACTGAAGCAATAACAGAAAACAAGAAATACTTTTTAAAAATATGTACATCTTCAATGTAAAAGGTCTAAGAAAAGAGAGTTTTATTAAAGGTAAATGACTAGGCATGATGAGTTATTTTTAGAAGCCCTGAAAAGGTAACTAGAATACTAGTCTTAACAATACAAGTTACATCTCTTGTAAGTTTAGAAAACTTTTTTTTAAGGACACTCTCAAGGAATCTTTAAGTAATTAAATCATCCTAGCTATCTTTAAGTTAGTACATCCCCAGCTTATTTGGTCAAGAAATTGTAGCTGGGGGACAAGAAATCAAATTGTTAACAGAGAGCAAATTCTAAAAAATGCAACTTAAGAGATTTTGGTTCTATTTTTTAACTAATATCACTTCAAAACTTGTGGTAAAATTTCTCTCTTCCCTTTACCCCCATGCTATTATAGAGATTTTCCGCAGGCCTAGATTTTGACTCATAATTCAAGCCAGGTTTTGAGTCATAAATGGTATAAAAAGATTTAAAATGCTAATAATGAAACTGTACCCCAAAGAATTAAAACTAATAATGCCTAAATTCTCGGGCTTACAGAATAGTAGATAAGAAATGAAAACTTACTGAAAAGTTGAAATCAGCAACTAACAAAAATTCTTGAGTTTGCAGAGTATCAGATAAGAAAAGAAACAACTCGCTGAGACACTACTGAAACTCCTACTGATTGTTGAGAGCAAGAACAAACTACCTGAAATCAGTTGAAACCAAGATGGCTGACTGGAATTTGAGAACGAGCTTGCTGACATCACAGTATGAATTTCCATCACATTCATCATACTAACTCCACCGGAATTTGCACGTGCAACCCATGCGTTAATGTGAAGAAATAACTGTGCATGCCCAAGGACTTTCCAAACCTCCCCTTTCGTCCTACTAATGACTTACTAATCCGAGTATCTACTCTCTAAAACTCTTCTAATAAAATTACTGACTTAAAGACAGCACAGGGAGACATATTTGAGCTCAGCTCATGTCTCCTTAGGTGCTGACTGACTTTCAGCTTTTCTTTTCTTAAAAATTCAATTTCACAGTATTGGCTTATAGCACATCAGGTAGCGAGCTCCTTTTGCTCTATAATAATAAGAGAGCAAAAGACTATTTTTTGAAGTAACTGTGAATAAGCTGGGAAAGAAAAGGGAAAGTGGTTTACAAGGATATGTTTGCATATTAACAGTGATACTAAAAAAAGCCTTAAAGGGCTTTAGATAGGTGGCCCCAACATCAAATGAAAAAAAGGACACCTATCACTCTGAGAGTTAAAATTTTTAAACTCAAATTAATTAGTTTTTCCAAGGAGGCTTCTCAGTTTAAACAAAAGAGTAGAATTTGCTAATCTAATCAAACTTCAATATAAAAGCTAGCTAGCTCATCAATGATTAAAAAAAGAACGACAGAATAATGGAATGGAAAGAGAAATAATGAAAGAGAAGCATACTGAATAGTAGGGAGAAAACGTGTGCTTAGTGTACACTCAATACTCTATCTTAATATCTCATGGAGAGATGAATGGGAAAGGCCAGCAAAACTCAATGACACTAACCATTATAATCAACCAAGTAACTGGCATTTGTTTATTCATTACCAATAAACAACTTCTTGTTTGGCTTTCCATGTAAATCAGCAAGTATTTATGTGTACAACAGCTAAGATATAATCCTCATTATAAATTCATAAATTGATATTTTTGCTTCTTAATCATTCTCTAATGAGTTAGGTTAATATTCTTACAAGTTTGGTTAATGTACCCTTGAGTAAGCTCACACTTGAACAAGGTAATTAAATTTAAATGATTCCCAAAAAGCCCTATCTTAGTAGTGAATTGGTCTCCCTTGCTGACACAATAAATTATTGTATTCCATAAAAAAGGACTGTAGAGGGACATCCAAATCAGTTTGAACAAATGTGTTAGCTAGAGAAATAGTGGAGTTAGCCAGAATGGTAAGCAAAGGCTTTCTGAAGGTGGCAACAAAATCTAAATTTTGAAGGACAAGTAACAAGGAGAAGTGATAGCACATACTAGCATCATGTAATCAGGGGTCTGAAAATAGTTTCACACTGCTGGTGCAAAAGGCACAGGGCTAATATCTAAAGCAACAGGCATATAATATTTATGGCATCCTAACAACTCCTAGGTTAATAAAACTATTTAGTACTTACAAAAATACTTGTTGAGGTTTTTTATTGCTCACTAAATAATCTAGAACAGCACTATCCAAGAGAATCTTCTGTGATAATGAAAATAGTCTATATCAATATTGTGGCTATTCAGGAATTTAAATGACTAGTGCAAATCATGAACTGAATTTTTAATAGCCACACACAGCTAGTTGCTCAGTATTGCACAGCACAGGCACATGTCCATGAGAAAACCATCGGCTCATGATATACTAAAGATAACTTGATGGCACTATCATTAAGTACATCACTTGATCCACATTTCACATAGACATGAACAATTTTTTTTTTTTTGATAGCTTAAGTGGCAGCCCATTATAGAATCAATCAGTCAAGAAAATGTGAGCACTGGGTTAAATGAGATGCAATTCACAGCATAGGCAGAAAGTTAATCAGTTGACAAAAATCAAGCACGGCAGACAATAAAAGCCTACAGAGAGAAAGACACCTAGCAGCGTAATTCAACTCATTCATTCCTTTATATTCTGTCCTTCCTTCCTTCATTCATTGATGGGCCATGTATTATACAGGGCGATAAAAATAAGTGTGAACGAAACACAAATAGCCCCTGCACCAATGGAAGAACAAACCATAAAAGCGGAGAGATGTCTTAGAGTTGTCTTAGAAGGTCTCTTTGAAAAGATATTTAAAGAAAGAACTAATTAAATGAAGTACAGAAGTTGGGAATGAGATAAGCAACAGTGTTCCAAGCAGAGAAAACACATTCAGTATGTTTGAAAATCCAAGAGGTCTGGATGGCTGGAGTGTACTGGTCAAAGGTAATGACAAGACTAGGTTGAATAAAAATATAGGGGATAGTTTATGTTGGGCCTTCAGATTCCACATAAGTGGGCTAGTAAAGCTTTTAAATCCTGAAGACAGTACAAGATCAAATGATCACCCTGAGTCACTTGAAAAGCAAACTTTCTACCACTGAAAAATAAAATACTCTATTTTCTAAATTCTAAAAACACCCTGGCCCTCACAGACTACATATTTAATACTATATCCTCGAAAAAATATACTTTTCAGGAAAACAAGAAACTCAAAAACAGTAACTGTCAGTTTTCTTGATATCAACTGCAAGATCCATGCTCAGTTGAAAAATGTGGAAATGTACCAAATGAGCATCTTTTGATGAGTCAGGAAAATAAAGTCAAATAGAGCTATGCCTGATTTAACTTATTGTTCAGAGGCTTTTACTATTCCTGCCTTATTTACAGGTTCACAAATATATCAAATATTTTAAATTAAACAATCTATAACAATTTTGGGAACTATACCAGAGCTAATTAACATTTTTTAAAAAGTACATCAGTTCTTTTACTGGTAACAGTCCCCCCGCAAAAATATTAATTATACTAATACTTAGAATTTAGTATCTGTATCCTATAGTCATTGTCAACTAGAAACAGTTCCTGAATTCTGTCCATTTGAAACTAAAGGTTCAAAAACATAAGTAGAACATAAACATTATATTAAACTAGACCAATAAATTATTAATATCTTCTTTCCAGTTTCACTCAGCTTACAAGTAGACTATCTATAAAAATGGGAATGAGAATTTTCCTATTGCTATGAGGAAGCTCTAGCTATACCTACGCTTTAAAATAATGGGAAAAATGGTTAAAAAAAAGAGAAATGTATCATAAGAAAATTACTTAAAATTATATAATTTGTTCAATTATATAATTCAGCACAAAATTGTCTGGTTAAATACAAGCTAATGTAAAAAGAAATGAATTTGCCTATGGTTTAAAACAAAATTTAAGGATCTTCATATGGTAAAACTTACTTTATTTTTCTTGTGTATGTATAGCTTAAACAAAATATCAGCAGATATTATTCCAGACAACAGAATATTCAGATATTGATTACTAGGTAAAATATATCACTCCGATAAAACATTATCAGCTATAAAAAAGTAAAGATGATGTTTTTCCAGTGTACTGATACTATATCAAAATCAGACTACAAAGTGGACTGAATATACATATACATGTATCTATGTATATGTGTGGTATATACGGGTATAGGTGTAATATTCTAAATTAAACTGAATATCATCTTACCAAAGACATTGATTCTGTAGAAAAAGCTCTTACAGATTTGACATAAACCTGAAGGAAAAAAAGAAAGAACTTATTTGTATACAGATAACCTCCAATGTGATTACAGGCTTTTAGCTGTAGTAAAAGTACATACTTGTAAAATATTTGAATTCACTAGGATGACATAAAGTTATGGCTTACAAATTAAGAGTGAAATGTGCAAAGTTGTCTAAGCTACAGAAACTTTAAAAAAAGGCAAAGATGTAAGGTCAAATGAAAATGTACTTTATTAAAACATTAGTGTTCTTACAGATTAAATTTGAAGCATAGCAATATTCAGTTCTCAGGATAGAATGTAAAAGAATGCAAACTTCTATCAGTCCAATAGAAGTGGAAAATCAGAGCTGATATTCAAAATTTTTCCTACATAGAACCCTAGACGTTTTCAGAAAGAAAACAAAAAAAATAAGGAAGTGCTTCAGTGATCACTCTAACTGCAAATTTTACCCATCTCCAGCCTAATTTATTAATTTTAATATCAAGCAGAGCCACTGCCAGCACTTATAGTACCTTTGTGCATACTAGAAAAAAAGAGGCAGATGTTGGCCTGCAGGCACTTGGCTTAGCCCAATTCTACCTAGTAGCCTTGACCAAAAAGGCAGTTTTCAAGTGTGTGTGTGTAAAGTAGAGTGTTAAAAGAGGAAAGGAGAGGAAGGCCATCTTCACAATGAATAAAATAGAAGGAAAAAATCAGTTTTACCTAAAGAGGGGTAGGTGATTAATTTAAAGGGAAATCAGGTAGAGCAAAGTGCCTGATAGTATAATTACAAAGAATAATATCCAGTCTAGAATGTCTGTGCAGTTTTGTAAGTTTCATTATTAAGTATTTATTATTTCACTAAGTATTAATTAATAAGTATTAATAAGTAATTATGGAAGTATTATAAAGGAATTCCCTTTTCTATCTAGTCATTCTAAACATAAAACCAAGAAAAAACTTCTATTTTTTAAATTTAAAATATTCAATTAAAATAATTTAGTCAGACCAAGTAGTTTATCTGCAGATTAACAGAAATACTTTCAATCCCATCACTGTAGCTCATTAAATCTGCAATATAATTAGAGAATAAAAACTACATACTTACATAAACAGTTGCTTTGAGGTCTTCAAATGCTTTCAAAAATATGCAAGATTTACCATCTCTGCCTATAGATGAAGAAGCTAAAAAAACAATAAATCTAGCCACTGCAATGGTGTCCTACACAGGGAAAAGAAAAGTTTTTGAGTCAATCACCAAAATATCTATAATTTGGAATGTCATATAAATCCTTATTTATATTATTATCTTTAGAACACAAATTACTTCTATAAAGCAGAAAACTGGTTAACCCAAACTTGTGTAACACTTACTGAAAATAAAATAAAATAAAATGAACACATTTCTGGAATAAAATAACAAATGAGTTACTTTTTTTCAGTTTTACAAACTGAAAAATACACTCTACTTTCAAGTGACCTCAAACCAATACATTCTGATTAAATGAAAACTTAAGATTTTAGTCAAAGATTTAAAGTTGTTTATCAAACTAGCACAGAAGATAAATAGAAGTAGGGAAGCCAACAGTTTATCAGTTCTAAATTATCCAAGCAGGAAAAAAAACTACCTCTTTTTATTCTGTGTTCCACTTAAAAATGTTTTCAAAAGTAAATATTATACACCAAATGCAAATGTTGGAGTACAGATGACCATTTTCTTTCTATTTTCCTGCAGAATCTAAACTTTTAAAAGACTGAGTATGTATTTCTTTTATCATGAAGAAAATTTTGAAAAGAATAAATGACTAAAAGCTGGACATCAGCATTCATAAGAAAAATGTTTCTGAAGTTAACAGTAGCTACACACAATTCAGTAAAAAGTTACAACCCTTCCTCTGGCATATATTCAACAGCATAGAAATAACAATCACAGCTTTTTTAAAAAAATTAAAATGTGTTTATTATATTCGTAAATGTGGATTTATATTTGAATATACATATAAAAACTGCACTGAAGGCCCTCAGTGATCTCATTCCAACCAACTCTGCCTGTTTTATTTCTACACACTTCCCATTCAATATTAGACAAATTGGATCTTCTTAAAAGTATAGTGCTTTTCCACATATATTCTTCATTTACTTTGAGCCACTGCTACAAATAAAAAACATGTTTCCTATTTGTACATGTCTAACCTTATCCATATTTCAAAGTTTAGCCTTCTTCCTGGTAGAATCTATGACTGATTCTCTCTCAAAAACAAGTAATTCTACCTTCCTCTAAACTCTCCTACATAGCATTTTAGCATTTTTCTCTTTGTGTATTATTTACAAACGTTTCTTAACACCTTTAAAGCCCGTAAAGTCCTGTAAGTTCCTTGGACTAAAAATAATGGAGATCACTCCAAGATGATCGAATAGGAACAGCTCTAGTCTACAGCTCCCAGTGTGAGTCATGCAGAAGACAGGTGATTTCCGCATTTCCAACTGAGGTACTGGGTTCATCTCACTAAGACTTGTTGGACAGTGGTTGCGGCCCACAGAGTGTGAGGCGAGGCAGGCATCGCCTCACTGGGGAAGCACAGGGGTGGGGGAATTCCCTTTCCTGGCCAAGGGAAGCCATGACACTTGGTACCTGGAAAATCAGGACACTCCTGCCATAATACTGTGCCTCTCCAACGGTCTAAGCAAACGGTACACCAGGGGATTATATCCCATGCCTGGCTCATCAGGTCCCACGCCCACATAGTCTTGCTCACTGCTAGCACAGCAGATCAAACTGCGAGGCTGCAGTGAGGCTCCGAGAGGGGCGTCCACCATTGCTGAGGCTTGACTAAGTAAACAAAGCGGCTGGGAAGGTTGAACTGGGTGGAGCCCACTGCAGTTCAACCAGGCCTGCCTGCTTCTGTAGATTCCACCTCTGGTGGCAGGGCACAGCTGAATAAAAGGCAGCAGGAACTTCTGCAGGCTTAAACGTCCTTGTCTGACAGCTTTGAAGAGAGAGCAGTGGTTCTCCCAGTATAGAGTTTGAGATCTGAGAATGAACAGACTGCCTCCTCAGATGGGTCCCTGACTCCCGAGTAGCCTAACTGGGAGACACCTCGCAGTAGGGGCTGACTGACACCTTATACAGCCGGGTGCCCCTCTGAGATGAAGCTTCCAGAGGAAGGCTCAGGCGGCAACATTTGCTCTTCTGCAATATTTGCTGTTCTCCTGCCTCTGCTGGTGATACCCAGGCAAACAGAGTCTGGAGTGGATCTCCAGCAAACTCCAACAGACCTGCAGCTGAAGGTCCTGACTGTAAGAAGGAAAACTAACAAACGGAAAGGAATAGCATCAACATCAACAAAAAGGACCTTCACACCAAAACCCCATCTGTAGGTCGCCATTATCAAAGACCAAAGGTAGATAAAACCTCAAAGATGGGGAGAAACCAGAGCTGAAAAGCTGAAAATTCTAAAAATCAGAGCATCTCTTCTCCTCCAAAGGATCACAACTTCTCGCCAGTGATGGAACAAAGTTGGAATAGAGAATGACTTTGACAAGTTGGCAGAAGTAGGCTTCAGAAAATCAGTAATAAAAAACTTCTCCAAGTTAAAGGCGAATGTTTGAATCCATCGCAAATAAGCTAAAAACCTTGAAAAAAGATTAGACAAATGGCTAACTAGAACCAACAGTGTAGAGAAGAACTTAAATGACCTGATGGAGTTGAAAACAATGGCACAAGAACTACGTGATGCATGCACAAGCTTCACTAGTCGATTGGATCAAGTGGAAAAAAGGGTATCAGTGACTGAAGATCAAATGAATGAAATGAAGTGAGAAGAGAAGTGTAGAGAAAAAAAGAGTTAAAAAAAAAAAAAATGAACAAAGCCTCCAAGAAATATGGGACTATGGACTATGTGAAAAGACCAAATCTGCATTTGATTGGTGTACCTAAAAGTGATGGGGACAATAGAACCAAACGGGAAAACACTGTCCAGGATATTATCCAGGAGAACTTCCCCAATGTAGCAAGGCAGGCCAACATTCAAATTCAGGAAATACAAAGAATGCCACAAAGATACTCTTTAAGAAGAGCAACCTCAAGACACATAATTGTCAGATTCACCAATGTTGAAATGAGGAAAAAATGTTAATGGCAGTCAGAAAAAAAGGTCGGGTTGCCCACAAAGGGAATCCAATCAGACTAATAGCGGATTTCTCCGCAGAAACTCTACAAGCAGAAGAGAGTGGGGTTCAATATTCAACATTCTTAAAGAAAAGCGTTTTCAACCCAGAATTTCATATCCAGCCAAACTAAGCTTCTTAAGTGAAGAAGAAATAAAAACGTTTACAGACAAGCAAATGCTGAAAGATTTCGATACCAACAGGCCTGCCTTACAAGAGGTCCTGAAGGAAACACTAAACATGGAAAGGAACAATCGGTACCAGCCACAGCAAAAACATGCCAAATTATAAAGTCCATTGATGCTAGGAAGAAATGCATCAATTAACGAGCAAAATAACCAGCTAACATCATAATGGCAGGATCAAATTCACACATAACAATATTAACCTTAAATGTAAATAGGATAAATGCCTCAATTAAAAGACACAGACTGGCAAATTGGATAAACAGTCAAGATCCCTCAGTGTGCTGTGTTCAGGAGACCCATCTCACGTGCAGAGACACACACAGGCTCAAAATAAAGGGATTGAGGAAGATCTACCAAGCAAATAGAAAATAAAAAAAAAAAGCAGGGGTTGCAATCCTAGTCTCTGACAAAACAGGCTTTAAACCAATAAAGGTCAAGAGAGACAAAGAAGGTCATTACATAATGGTAAAGGGATCAATTCAACAAGAAGAGCTAACTGTCCTAAATATATATGCACCCAATACAGGAGCACCCAGATTCATAAAGCAAGTCCTTAGAGACCTACAAAGGGACTTAAGACTCCCACACAATAATAATGGGAGACTTTAACACCCCACTGTCAACATTAGACAGTTCAATGAGACAGAAAGTTAACAAGGATATCCAGGACTTGAACTCAGCTCTGCACCAAGTGGACTTAATAGACATCTACGGAACTCTCCAACCCAAATCAACAGAATATACATGCAATATCCCGGATGAACATCAAGGCGAAAATCCTCAATAAAATACTGGCAAACCAAACCCAGCAGCACATCAAAAAGCTTATCCAACACAATCAAGTTGGCTTCATCCCTAGGATGCAAGGCTGGTTCAACATACACAAATCAATAAACGTAATCCATCATATAAACAGAACCAAAGACAACAATCCCATGAGTATCTCAATAAATGCAGAAAAGGCCTTCGACAAAATTCAACACCCCTTCAAGCTAAAAACTCTCGATAAACTAGGTAGGTATTGATGGGGCGTATCTCAAAATAATAAGAGCTATTTATGACAAACCCACAGGCAATATCATACTGAACGGGCAAAAACTGGAAGCATTCCCTTTGAAAACTGGCACAAGACCGGGATGCCCTCTCTCACCACTCCTATTCAATAACTGGAAGTTCTGGCCAGGGCAATCAGACAAGAGAAAGAAATAAAGGGTATTAAATTAGGAAAAGAAGAAGTCAAATTGTCCCTGTTTGCAGATGACGTGATTGTATGTTTAGAAAACTCCATTGTCTCGGCCGGGCGTGGTGGCTCAAACCTGTAATCCCAGCACTTTGGGAGGCCGAGGCAGGCGGATCACGAGGTCAGGAGATCGAGACTATCCTGGCTAACACGGTGAAACCCCGTCTCTAC
>NW_016805834.1:172781-206907 GCF_001698545.2 Rhinopithecus bieti
ATGAAAAAATGCTCATCATCACTCGCCATCAGAGAAATGCAAATCAAAACCACAATGAGATACCATCTCACACCAGTTAGAATGGCAATCATTAAAAAGTCAGGAAACAACAGGTGCTGGAGAGGATGTGGAGAAATAGGAACACTTTTACACTGTTGGTGGTACTGTAAACTAGTTCATGTGGAAGACCGTGTGGCAATTCCTCAAATGTCTAGAACTACAAATACCATTTCACCCAGTGATCCCATTACTGGGTATACACCTAAAGGATTATAATCATGCTGCTATAAAGACACATGCACACATGTGTTTATTGTGGCACTATTCACCATAGCAAAGACTGGAATCAACCCAAATGTCCATCAGTGACAGACTGGATTAAGAAAATGTGGCACATACACACCATGGAATACTATGCAGCCATAAAAAAGGATGAGTTCACATCCTTCGTAGGGACATGGATGAAGCTGGAAACCATCATTCTGAGGAAACTATTGCAAGGACAGAAAACCAAACACCGCATGTTCTCACTCATAGGTGGGAACTGAACAATAAGAACACTTGGACACAAGAAGGGGAACATCACACACAGGGGCCTGTTGTGGGGTGGGGGAAAGGGGGAGGGATAGCATTAGGAGATACAACTAATGTAAATGACAAGTTAATGGGTGCAGCACACCAAAATGGCACATGTATACATATGTAACAAACCTGCACATTGTGCACATACATGTACCCTAGAACTTAAAAGTATAATAAAAAATAAAAATAAAATAATGTCTTATTCATGTGTATATTTCATATAAATGGCTGCCAGAGGCCTCTGTTCATAGTGCTCAACAAATATCTGGTGAATGAATGAATTAATACTGACAAAGACTGAAGCACAGAACTAAACAAAGAGGGAAAAAATAAATGGGTCTTAGGATCCAGTTTCCATGAATTTATAAATCATAATGGCTTTTAAACTAATTCAAGTACACAGAGTATAAGAAAGATAAATAAATAAATAACAGATAATATTAGTTTGTATAAACACTCATTAGATCAAATTAAAAATGAGATTTTATATGGGGTGTTCTAAGCTTCTGAGAAGAGTATACTGAAGCCATTCAAACAAGAACTGGCATTACATAGTTCTGTGCCAAGAGTATATTCTGACATACCACAGTAGATGTTTAACTCCATTGGGTGAAAAAGTTAAGAGACCAGCCTGGAGAAAAAAATACTATGCTACAAAAAGTAAGAAGGCTTTATCAATGCATATACATGTTATAAAACTAAAAACATATTTGGAATCACTGAAATCTTTAAACTAATTTAAGATACTTAAATATTAGCAAAGGGGTCATTTCCCTTTTGTGTCTGTACTACTCTGTCATCCCTGTCACACTGCCTTACAAAGAGTGAGCCCCCTTGTCATTAAACAATTCCCTGTTTAGTATAGCCAAATAGAATATTTACTGCAAACCAGTCTCAGAGAAGAAAAATGAAGTCAGTAAAAGGTCTTCTTAACAATAAGAAGTGTTCTTCAGAAAATCAACAATTAACTTAACTGCTCCACCCCCCGCAAAATTAAGGTCACATACTGTATGATTCTACCTAAAAGATGGGAGGTTGCCAGAGGTTAGGGAAAGGGAGGGATGAATAGGCAGAGCACAGAGGATTTACAGGGCAGTGGAAAATACTCTATAAGGTACTATAATGGTAGATATGTCAAAATATATTTTTCAAAATTCATAGAAGGTACAACACCAAGAGTAAACCCTAATGTAAACCATGGACTCCGAGTGATAATGATGTCATTGCAGGTTCACCAACTGCAATACCACTCTGGTGAGGGAACGTTGATAGCAGAAGTGGCTATGCATAACGGCCGGTAGAGAATGTGAGGGAAATCTCTCTACTTTTCTCTTAATTGTGCTGTGAACCTAAAACTTTTTTTGTAAAGTATTTTTTAAAAAAACCAAAGCTTTAAAATGTATTTAAAAAGTATATCAGATTATTTATTTGCATATTAACAAATAAGGTTTTTATATGTTAGTACCTCCTAATAAACAGTCAGTGGTGAAATAAGCAAATCATCCTGCAAATAATAGCATAAATTACAAGACTTGTGTATTAGTTTGCTAATTTTTAACAAATAATACATCAGAAATTCTCAAGTCGTTACACTTAGTGAGCAGGAAAAGGGCACTGAAAATATAAAATGACTGATAATTCAAAATGAAAAACACTTATTTGACTTTAACAAGCATTAAATAATTTTTCTACATTGACCATACAAATCTTATTAGGTTATCATTGTTTCAAAACACTGTTGAAGAATAAGGGTACAGACAGAAACCAGGGACCTGAAGGCTAATAGGGTAGTGATTAACAGAAAATGTTTCTCTATAAAAACATATTTCCTGAGTAATTGCATGTATTGGGTTAATACCAAGGTCATAATTGGAAGTAATGTAGGTGAATAATATTAGCATTAAAAACCAAAATTCTTAAATTGTCTACAAATCACTGTATGATTTGACCCCTACCCACCTCACCAGCTACATATTGTGTGACTCACCCTGTATTCTGTCTTCTCAAAATTCATTAAACATTCCAGGATGCTTGCTCAAGGCCTCTGTATATGCTATTCTCTCCTTGCAATCTACAACCCAAGTACCCCTGTGATCATTTTTCCATTACATTTCTCATTCTACTATTCAATATTCATAGTTACATATCATATCTGGATAAAATAATTATGTAATAATTATTTAATTCTTCTCCATGGGACACTATGCTCTATGAGGGTAAGGTCCATGACTGTCTTATTCATTGCTGTATCTCTAACATCTATCATAGAATATAAAAGCATTTAACAAATGTTTGGACAACTAAATAATCAAAGATATTAATATTCATACATATGTAGACAGTATACCTTCACGAATCTTAAAACAAACTGTACAACTACTACAAAACTTACTTCATAGACTCTTAGCATTTTAGAACTTAAAATGACCTTAGAGATCATGTAATCAAACACCTTCATTTTTCAGATAAGAAAATAAGGGCCAGAGAGAATAAATAAATGGTCTAAGGTCACATACAGTTAATTACCTATGAACCAAGCTGAGAATCCAAATCTCCTGACTTTCAAGACAGGCATCACTCTAATTCCTCTTTCAGAACTAACTCTAACAGGGATACAGGGAGAAAAAAGGTATTAATAAATGTCTTTATTTTTGACAGTTTTATGGTAATTTCTTTTAACTTTCAGAATCCTTTGGAAAAGTCTTTCCTCATATTTTAAGTCCACATATTAAATGTGAAAACTGACTTTAAAATACGAAAACTAAAACAAAAACTGTCTCACACAGAGGAAGGCTTAATTGCAGCATGTGTATTTCTGCAAAATATATCACATTAGTCTACCAAAGCAAGAATTAAAATCTTGTTAAAATTCATTTTAGTGTTTTAGGATTACTGTATTCAAATACAACGCTACCCTTAAGGGAACAAGCAAATGGCAAAGACGAAGGTTTAAGAATCAAATTGGAGAAAACTCATTCCTTTAAGCGAAAAGTTTTACCTTTGGGTTGGAACAACCTTCAATCTTGATACTATAATAAATGGGTATATTAGACCCTCAAATAATCAGCATTTCTGGGTTTTAAATCCAGAAATAATTTAAAGTAAATGTGACCTCAGTCTTTACATCATTTTAAAAGCAAGAAACCTTGACTTACCATTATTAACAACCTCTGTTATCTGACAGATACTAATTAACTAGTGTAGTTCTATTCTATTTTAATGAATACCTATTTAAAATGTATTTCAATAGCAGAAAACATTTTACATGTCAGGTAAAATACTAATACCTAATGTAATATACATGTTTTGTAGATATACTATACATGTTTTGTTAATTCATATCATAACCCTTTTATACTGTTTCTCATATAAACATTTAATAAATGTAAAATCTGAAAGGATAAAGGTGAAATATATTTAAAATACAGACAAATTGATCTCTGATATTCAATAGCATGTATTTATTTTTAAAATACATCTCTAAAATATCCAAGATATATTAGGTAAAAATAAAGCAACTTGCAAAACACAGTTACTTGCTGAAAAATATGCACATACAGGTTTATCCATGCTCACAGACACACACAAAGGCAAGTGCACATATATATACACACATATATAAAACCTGGAAGGGTACCAAAAAAAGCATAGCAGTGATTTTTACCTGAAGAATGGGACTGGGAAATGGCAGGGGATTCAGTGGGAATGAGGGAACTTTTGCTTTTCAGTTTATAGCCTGCCATAATGTCTGAATGTTTTAAAATCATGACTACACAAAAACAACAAAATCTTCTCAGACAAATATTTGTAAGATTGTCAAGTCCATAATACCACCATGAGGTAAGAAAAAAAGGTGTGGAGATAGAGTGGTTTCTCTACTTATTCTAAGCCCTGTAACAAATGTTAGCCTTAGAGGGTTATCTTCATAATAAAAGTGCCAATCACCATCATCACAGAGGGTTAACAGTTAAATGAAAAACTTATACGAAGACACTTTGCAATCTGTAAGATTTCATACAAATGTAGTATTATTAGTAAAATTCTAATTCTGAAAAAACTGGTTAAATGTTAAAATTGGCTATAATAAATGTTTGAAAAGAAACAATGATTTTACTACCTAACGGCTCTTTAAATATAGACTTTATTTGCTACTGAACTATGTAAAATAAACAAAGGATAGGAAAAGAAACAGAAAAATAAGTTCTTTAATCTCCTTACCTCATAAGAAATTAGAATTTGCATCTCTTTACATCATTATACCTCAAAACATCTAAAATGTTAACTAGAAAAACCCTTTCAGTTATGAATTCCCAAACATAAACACACATAGGTGTGTAACATAGACAGGTACACAGACACACCCTAAGAGTAATGAGAAAAAGTATAACAGATTTATACACTCAGATAAATGTTTAAATATATTCATACAAATATAATGTACACACACCTCTCTCAGAGCAACTGTACCTACATTTACCCCAACACTATTTTCTGTATTGTGTTAAAACAAATGTTTCAAAAATTCTTTAGTGAATGAGATTTTGTATTCATATTAGCACCTGACATTTATTTAATGTTCATAAATGCAAAATTTTATAAGATACCAACACTGAATTCTTAATAATTTAGAACTGTCATCTCAAATATTAATTATTTTAACTAAGCTGAAATAAAGCCTTGCCTTCAAGGGAAAGAATAATACAAATAACAGTAATGATAGCAGACCTTTACTGGGGCCACAAACTAAAAAAAGCACCTTATCAAAATAGATATTTACACAGGGATTCCTTTGGAGCAATTAATGCCTATCTGAAATCGCCTCAAGCAGGCATGATTGTGTGTATATGCATGCATGCTTTTTTCTATTTTATTTCCTAGTGTCCTTCCCTGATGACTGTCAGAAACTTCTTTGTAGTATATTTGTCTCTAGAATTTTTGTGCCATATCAACTAGATTAGAACTATATTTCAATCAATATTTTAAAAATTTTATCAGTGATCAATCTCAGAGAAATGGTCTGATGATTTGCACTATGAGCTTTAGGACATGAACTGTATGGCAAATGCATTACTTCCCTAAATTCTAAAGCAAGATTTTAAGATATATCACTGATTAGTAAAAGCATTGCACATGGAAAACTAACACAACGCTGATTTTCCTTTTCTTTGTTCAAAGCAGAAGTGAGAAAAAAATTAACTGATATAACAGTTCTTCACAGCAACGTGAGCAAAAAACGTAAAATCTGAGTTTGACAATGTATCACAAAATTCTTGTAACAAGAAAATAAAAGCAGATGTTCTAACAGTTTGCTTGAAATGGATCTTTATTCCAGACCCCACAGGTTTTACAAAAATGGTACCATTTCTCAAGGGCACTGAATTATTTATAAATCACCACAATTTCTGCAACTACTATATGTCAAAACTATTCAGAATTCTCAGCTAATCCAAAACTCTTACTTTATATTTGATTAAATTTGAAACTGGCAACATTCAATGTTATTCAAGGGCCAACAATTAACTGAAGAAAAGCAGGGATTAGAAGCTAAACTACTGGGCTCAGGGTTCAGATGTCCTCCCTCCACTGTCTTCTTCTTCATTGAAGCTGTATCTAATTACAATAGTAGTAACGACGATAATAATAGTTGCTATGTACTGAGTTGCTACTATGTGCTAGTAGTGGCTATATTCTGTCTCGAGTCCTTTCAACAATCCAGAAAGGCAGGTATCATTACCTCCATCTTTAAAATTGGAGGGGAAAAAAAAAGCTCAATGGAATTAAAGAGTTTTACTCCAAGTCACACCTGCTGGGTTTTAGATACCCTGAGCCTCCCCTTGCCATATATGAAACAGACACTCACACTGCAGAGTCTTTGTAACTGCTAAGTTCTGTTCTAGAACACTCTTATTTCAAATACCTGAAGGATCTTCACATCACTTCTTTGAAGTCTCTTATCAAATGTTGTCAGTCTTTTCTTCATCACCAAATAAATACATACCTTCCTTCCCCTTCTCATGTTTACAGTTCACATCTCATCTTTCGTCCATTGCCTTATGTTCTCCATAGCATTGTTTCCAACTAGAAAAGGTATATATTTACTTATTGTCTTTCTTCCCTAGAACGTATGCTGCATAAGGACAACTTTGTCTGTTTGGCTCATCAGTGCCTAGGAATAGGGCCCGGCTCTTCACAGGTATTCAACATATTGTTTAATAAATGTGTGAATGGCTTACTGAATACATGAATGGCTTACTGAATACATGCAAATTATCCTATTTCCTTTAGGAAGCACAGATGTATTCAGAGTAATATTTCAAATACAAAAAACTAGCAAGGTACACTGCAAAGGCTCCAGCTCCAGAAAGCCAACAGATGGCCACAGCCTCAGAAGATAAGATACTCCCCAAAATGCCAAGACCGCTGTATTAGTCCGTTTTCAAGCTGCTAAGACATACCCAAGACTGCGCAATTTACAAAACAAAGAGGTTTACTGGACTTACAGTTCCACATAGCTGGGGAGGCCTCACAATCATGGCGGAAGGCAAGGAAGAGCAAGTCACATCTCATGTGGATGGCAGTAGGCAAAGAGAGAGCTTGCGCAGAAAAACTCTGGTTTTTAAAATCATCTGATCCCGTGACACTCATTCACTATCACAAGAACAATCCAGGAAAGACCCGCCTCCATAATTCAATCACCTCCCACCAGGTTCCTCCCATGACATGTGGGAATTGTGGGAGTTACAATTCAAGATGAGATTTGCGTGGGGACATAGCCAAACCGTATCAACCAACATCAGTACTGTATTTCTTCTTTGAGGAAATACTTAACTCAAATCACGTATTTTTTTAATTGAAGGGTTTATCTTTTTGTTGTTGAATTTAAGAAGTCCGTTATATATCCCAGATAGCAAATCCTCATTAGATATATGATTTGCAAATATTTTCTACCACTCTATACACTGTCTTTTCACGTTCATGATAATGTTCTTTGATGTGTAACATTTTAAAATTTTTATGAAGCTTAATTTATCAACTTTTCCTCATTGCTCATCCCCTTTGTATCATATCTAACAATCCATTGCTAAATCCAAGCTCATGAAGATTTGCCTCTGTATTTCTCAATGACTATCGATTTAGCTCTCATATACAGACGTTTAATCCATTTTGAGTTAAATTTTCTATATAAGGTAAGAATCTAATTTCATTCTTTTGCATGTGGAAATCCAGTTGTCTCATTATTATTTGTTGAAAAGACAAATGGTCATTTTTAAATAGAGATAGTTTTACTCCTTCCCTTCTAATTTGAATGTCTTTTATTTCTTTTTCTTATTTAACTGTTTTCACTGTTGACTGAACATGTCATCCTTGTCAAAAAATTATTTAGCCATAGAAGTATGGGTTTACTGTAATCCCAGCACTTTGGGAGGCCGAAGTGGGCGGATCACGAGGTCAGGAGATCAAGACCATCCTGGCTAACACAGTGAAACCCCATCTCTACTAAAAATACAAAAAATTAGCCAGATGTGGTGGCACATGCCTGTAGTCCCAGCTACTCGGGAGGCTGAGGCAGCAGAACTGCTTGAACCCAGGAGGCAGAGGTTGCAGTGAGTCGAGGTCATGCCACTGCACTCCAGCCTGGGTGACAGAACGAGACTCCAACTCAGAAAGAAAGGAAAGAAAAAAAAAAAAAAAAAAAAAGAGTATGGGTTTATTTCTGGACTCAATTGTACTCCATTGATCTCTGTCTATCCTTATGCCAGTACCACTGTTTTGACTACTGCACCTCTGTGATTAGTTTTGAAACTGGGAAGCCTGAGTACTAAGACTTTGTTATTCTTTTTTAAGGTTGTTGTGGCAATTTGAAGCCCCTTGAAATTTCATACAAATTTGGGGATTAGTCCTTACATTTCTGCAGCAAAGTTTTATAATCCTCATGGGGATTATCTTGAATCCATAGATCATTTTGGGTAGTATTGACAGCTTAACATATCAAGTCTTTCTACACAAGTTTCTGCTATGTAGAAGGCACTAACCACGGAAAGTACTAAAAAAATAAAAAAGAAAAAAAGCCCTTCTTCCGACATATAGTTGGCCCTGTATCTGCAAATTTTGCATCTGTAAATTCAACCAACTCAGACTGAAAAATATTCAGAAAAAAAGTTTTTTAAAAAAATTATACTACAACAACAACAAAAAAATACAAATTTAAAAATATACAGTATAGGCCGGGTGCGGTGGCTCAAGCCTGTAATCCCAGCACTTTGGGAGGCCGAGACGGGCGGATCACGAGGTCAGGAGATCGAGACCATCCTGGCTAACACGGTGAAACCCCGTCTCTACTAAAAAAAAAAATACAAAAAAACTAGCCGGGCGAGGTGGCGGGCGCCTGTAGTCCCAGTTACTCGGGAGGCTGAGGCAGGAGAATGGTGTAAACCCGGGAGGCAGAGCTTGCAGTGAGCTGAGATCCGGCCACTGCACTCCAGCCTGGGCGACAGAGCGAGACTCCGTCTCAACAAAAAAAAAAAAAAAAAAAAAAAAAAAATATACAGTATAGCTATTTAGATAGCATGTACATTGCATTAGGTATTATAAATAATCTAGAGATGATTTAATGTAAATGGTGGGGAGACTACACATGGGTGATAAGCAAATATTTTGCCATTTTATATAAGATTTGAGCATCCACAGATTTTTATATCCATAGGGGGCTCCTGGAACTAATCTCACACAGATACAGAGAAACAACTGTAACTCACTTTTCTACAAGTATCTGTTACTTAATAAATGTATTTATATTTAACTTCTTCAGAAAATTAATTTATTTCTCATACCTCCCTTTAAGCTCTACCACCTGAACTTGCTTTTTCTCCAGACCACATTTCTACCTAATATTACTTTATGTAATTATTCCTTGCATTTCTTCATTCCCCTAAAATGTAAATTCCATGAAGGCAAGAATTAAGTTTTGTTCACAGCTATAACCCCAGGACCTAGAACAGTATCTGATATATACTTAGTTGTCAGTAGTTGTAGAATTTTGTAGTTTGTTTCCCATTTACTGCTCCAGACTGTTCTAACCAACCACAGGCTTCAGATGAGATCTACTTTTGTCCCTAAGTGTTACAAAGTAGCCCTTCCAAGCTTACCATGATTATTTGAGGGCTATATGGAGAAAGAATTCCCGCTGTGTAAGAACAACACCTAGTTAACAAGTACATCTATGTAACAAGTAACATGTTGAAAGCCAAGTTTTAAGACAGTGAAGCTGCTAAGATGTTTAAGTCACATAAGTGAAACTAGAAGCAGGAAGACCAGTTAGCTACTGCAATGGTCTAGATATGAGAGTAAAGGGCCATGAAGTAGAATAGAAGAAATGGGAGGGAAAGGGAAGGGATATTTGGGAAAAACTTTGCTAGAGGAAAGACTAACTTTTCATTCTATAGATTGTCATACTACTACTAATGTACTACCTGTCAGAAATCATTTATGTGTGTGTATGTCTGTACATACACACACATATATATGAAGTCACATATTTGTATATTACAGGGAAAAAGTAGAAATAGTTTGCTTATACTATATACCTTGTAGTCCAATCTGCAAAACAGCTGTTCTATTTCCACGACAAGTTAAAGAAGAGATAAGTGAAAGCTTTCCCTGAAATGAGAAAAAAAAAAATTGTTACAAAGAAAAGTCAAATGAGTTTATAATAAAACCAAGATATAAATAAAAATTAGAATCTTTATAGCAACAGCTTTATCTTTCAAGAAGTCAAAGTACTGTGTTCAGGTAACTATTTTAAGACAAGGAACAGTGCTGAATTCGTTTTTCTAGAGAAAAATCACGTCTACAAATACTTCAAGGTTTATAATATAATTTCTTAAGTAATCCTATTAGGTAGGTACTATGAGTTCCTTATTTTGCCAATAACTAGATCAACTTTCCCTGGCTTTGTTTTAATCTGTAATATTATTCTCTAAAAAATAATAAAATGATGTTTGCTCCTAGAAAGAAATGAAAACTTAATAAAGATTTAGAAATGCAAAACGGAAATATCATAAATATAGTGTGGACAAATCTACAGATTAAGACACAAGTACAGTTTAGTCTTTGTTCAGCTTCTGTGACTAACCAGCTCTGTCAGTTTAAAAAAAGTTATTTGAGTCTCAGATAAAATGAAGTGTTTAATCTGGTTTCTGTAAATAAAATTTAAAAATAGATCCTATTAGCCTCCCAGGTTAATATTCCAGACTTTGATACAGCTAACAAAAAATACATCAATTTTACTTATAAAATAGAACTCAATTTTACTTACAGGAACATAAATAAAAATATGGTTATCAACAATGCATAATGATTCACAGTCAAAAACAAAAGTAGTTACATTTAGAAGATAGAAAGCTGAAAAAAGTAACAACAACAAAAAGTTAAACAATGTGTAAATCTCAAAACTTTTCTTGACCCAGCAGAGTTGAGGTGACAGAGCAACCAACTAAGCAGAAATCTGAAAAAAGCAAGGTACTTCTAATGAGAATAAAACAACTGTTTTATTTCTGTCATAAGTTAAAGAAGAGATAAGTGAAAGATTTCCCTGAAATGAAAAAAAAAAAAATAGTTACAAAGAAAAGCCAAACTTTATAATCACACCAAGATATAAACAAAATTTTTATAGCAACTTGCTTACCTAAATGACAAATGTTCCCAGACATCTGTAAGAAAAATTTATCTAACACTTTTAATGAATTGCTAGAGGCCAAGTATGGGGCAATGAAAACACATGGAGCCCCGGAGCTGCAAACACAGGAGAATTCATATTCATTTACATGCGCTTCTCCACAGACCTGACAAGGTTCGGGACAGAAGTAGGGCAATGGCAGCAGCAGTTACTGCACGAAAGGCAGGAAACTCTGCTTGGATCTTTCTCCTCTTTCTTTCTTTCAGAACAAATGCTGGGAGAAGGGCAAAAAAATGTCAATCCACGACTATTGGTGGAAACCCACTGCAGCTGGAAGGCAAGAAAAGAAAAAAAAAAACCTTCTATCCCTGTCAGGGGTGGGCAGGAACAGGTACATAGGTGAAAGGCCCAGACCTATACAGCTGGAGGCAAAGCAGGATCACTGAGAAGGCCCCACTCACAAGACCTGGGACCTACTGCTACCAAGACAGGCTTCACCAGAACAGAGAACATCTACCCGTTGAAGGCTAACCAGTACCTAGTAAAAAGTAACATGGTCTACTACTGGAAGAGAAGACTTTGAGCAGAAGACTCCAGAAGACTGGAGACCTTATTTGAGGCAAAGCACAAAGGAAAGATCTAAAACTAAGGATGGGGAAGACAAGAGAAAAATCCTCTAGTCAACTAGCTCTGATCCTACAAAGTAACTCTAGAGGAATATGAAGCCTCTAGTGCATTGAAGAACCAAAAACAACAACAAATCCCAAACCTAACTCTACCCCGACTAGATTAACTCAATGTACCACACTAAAGGCCTAGCACAAAGAAAGACCTACACATGCCCAGAAATAAAAACTACCTCAATTTCCACTGTCCTACACAAGACGTATAGCTTTGAACAATAACAACATACGAGACATACAAAAAAGGCAAGAAAAAACACAAAGCAATCAAGAGAACCACAATCAATCAGATTAAATGACAACTTAATCAGGAGGGGTAAAGCTGAATAGCTGCCCTATATAAACTCCTAGATGCATCATTTCAACCTTCCTCACTGAGAGTACAAGAAATCCCCTTCACACAGCAGGAAGACACCTGGCCCTCACCGCATCGCTGTGAATGGGGAGGATGGGCAGGGAGTTATTGCTGAGATATGCTGAAATGGAGCAATTGCTGAGAATAATATAATTATGTGGTGCTGAACAACAGGGATACATTCTGAAAAATGTGTTGTCAGGCAATTTCATCTTTGTGTGAACATCAGAGTATGCCTAAACCAACCTAGATGGTATAGCCTACTATATACCGAGGCTATACAATATAGCCTATTGCTTTTAAGCTATAAACCTATACAACATACACTGTATTAAATACTGTAGGCAATTATAAGACAATAGTAAGTATGTATCTAAACATATACAAACCTAGAAAAGGTAGAGTAAAAACACAGTACTATGATCTTATGGGACGGACCACCATCATATATGCAGTGCATTGTAGACTGAGATGTCGTATACACTGAATAACTGTAATAAGAGTCTGACTCTATTCTACAAATTCTGTTTGCTTTTAGGACAAAAATGAATTAGTATAGATATATAAAACATAACACATCCTGTTATGGACTGAATTGTGTTTTCCTAAATTTCAGGTTGAAGCTCTAACCCCCAACAACTCTGAATTTGACTGTATTTGGAGACAGGGCCATTAAAGAGGTAGTTTGGTTAAAAAGAGGCCATTAGAATGTGCCCTAATCCAGTCTGACTGGTGACCTCAAAAGAGAATGGGACATACAGAAAGATACCAGAGTCTCAGGCAAGCACAGAGAAAAGGCCAGGCGAAGACACAGCAAGAAGGTGAGCATCTGTAAGCCAGGGAGAGAGACCTCAGAAGAAACCAATCCTGCAGCCACTCTGATACTGATCTTTCTAGCCTTCAGAACTATGAGAAAAATAAATGTTTAAGCCACCCAATCTGTGGTACTTTGTTATGGCTGACCTGATAAACAAATATACACTTCTTAAAAACTGGGGATTTTCTAAGCTCGGTGACCCTCAGATGTGCTACAAACTCTATGTGCACATTATGTACCTGGCCCTGCTCCCATGGGACTTGGGGAGGAAAGAAGAACCAGTGCAAACATGAAGTTCATGTTCCCTGCTGTGCCAATAAGTAATATACTACCTAAATCTATTTGGTTGCCTTGCCTCCTTAACAGCTGAATCTAGAGAAGTGTAGCATGCCAACCTACGAGCTATATCATATACTGTTGCTTAGGAACTATTTGAACACTTGACATTTACTCAAATGAAATAAAAACCTATATTCAGATAAAAAATCTGTACATATATATTTACAGTTGCATTATTCACCATCACAAAAACTGGAAAGAATCCAAATATTCCTACACTGGGCAATAGATGAATAGGTTGCAACAAAATTCTAATCACCAACAGAAAGAAATACTACTGAAAAAAACAACCTGAAAGAATGTCAAATGCATCATACTAAGTGAAAGAAGCCAGATGCAAAAGGCTACATGCTGTATAATGCCATTTATATGACATTCTTGAAAAACAAAAATACAGTGCCAGGAAATTGGTAAGCGGTCATGAGTGGTTAGAGTTGGCAAAGCAGCTAACTATAAAATTTTGGAAGGTGATGAACTACTTGATTGTGGTTGTGGTTACATACACATTTGCATATATTTGTCAAAACTCATAGAAGTCTACACAAAAAACAGAATGTAGCACTAAAATCCATTTCATAAAATTCAAAAAACATTGACATCTGCAGATTAGAAAAGGGTATGTATGTACACAATAGAGAGCTGAAAAATGATTCCAATATGTAAAAGAACACAAATACCTCAATCTTTTTTTTAAAAAACGAGCATTTTACATAGCTTGTTAACCATGAGAAATACATAAAAGGTATTTCCTAGTTTTAGCCCTACTAGATACTAACGTGTTCACTTATAGCTAAAAGAATTTGTTAATAAAAATGTTAAAATTGGACAGGGGTGATAGCTCATGCCTGTAATCCCAGCACTTTGACACGTCAAGGTGGGAGGATTGCTTGAGGGAGCGAGTTTGAGACCAGCCTGGGCAACACAGAAAGATCCTGCCTCTATAAAAAAAAAATTTTTTTTTAATTAGCTAGCTGTGGTGGCATGTGCCTGTAATCTCAGCTACATGGGAGGCTGAGGTGGGAGGATTCCTTGAGCCAAGGAGTTTGAGGTTACAATGAGCTAGGATCACACCACAGCACTCCAGCGTGGGTGACAGAGCAACATCCATCTCTTAAGCAAACAAATAAGAAAATGTTGAAATTAAAAAAATATTTCACTAATATAAGTAGGAACAAAAATAAAATAAGAACTTAGCAAACTGTCATAGTATTTATCATTTCTATATCAAGCACACAAAACAAAAGTATGTCAAAATTAGATGCAGCTTGGAAATAATCATTATTAATGATATATCAAAAAGGAATCAAATCATGGCACTTTATTAATAAATACAAGTAGACAAGAAATATCACACTAATTGACCAGATGTAAAATAAGTTGAGAATGCTAACAAGCATTTGATAATCATTTAAATGCAATTAAGTAGAAAAGACCAACTGTAATTCATAACACTTCATTTAATAAGAAAGAAAATTCCAGGAAAATAAATAGAAATAAAAGTTAAAAAGAAATAGGTGAGTAAAATGTGTTACAAACAAATGTCTACACGAAAAATATAGACAAGCAAAACTGAAATGTAGATTTCTTTTTATTATCAGATATATTTTGTCCCTCGCTCCCTCAACTAAAATTAAAACACTCACTAAAAATGCATCCAGAATATTGGATATGGCAGACAAAAGGTTCAGTGAACTCAAAGAGACAGCAACAGAAATTACTCAACTGAAAATCCTCTCTGCCACACAAATAAAACACAATAAAAGAGAAAGGAACAGAATCTCAGAGATCTGTGTTACAGTATCAAATAGCCTAATACATGAACATACACATGTAATTGGCATCCCAAAAACAGAAAAGGGCAATAATATGGCAGAAAAAAAATATTTCAAGAAATATTATCCAATAATTTCCCAAATTTGAGGAAAAACATTGAATAAATCCAAGAAGTTCACTTACCCACAAAGGAGAAATTCAAAGAAAAAGTCCAACTGCTAAAATTAAAAGATAAAATAGAAAGGGGACAGTAAAAAAATGCAAATCACATACAAAATAGAAGCCAGAAAGCAGTGGACTGGTATCTCTACAGTCCTAAAAGAAAAAAAAAAGTCAACACAGAATTCTATATCCAATAAATACATCCCTCAAAACAAACATGAAATAAAGCCATTTTCAAATGAATGAAAGCTAAGAGAAGTTATCTCCAGCTGAAATATATGAAATGGCAGATGTTTTTCAAGATGAAGGGAAATAATGCCCAGATAAAATGGATCTACAGGTAAAATGAAGAACACCAGAAATGGTAAATATGTCAGTAAATATAAAGACCATATTTTTTCCTTCTTTTAATTTCCTTAAAAGACAACTCATTGTTTAAAGCAAAAGTAGTAACATAAGGTAGAGTTAGAGTTTATAATACATGTACATGTAAAAAATATAACAGCTCAATGAACAGGGGAGTGAGTAAATGGAATTTCACTATTATAAGATTCTTATATTTGTCAAGTGGGAAGAAAAAAGCAGGATATGAGAAATAACAACTGTACCATGGGGAATGGTACAATAGTAGCTATAAGTATACCTTAGTAAGGATGCATATTGTTAGCACTATCATAACCACTAAAGGAACAAAACAGGTGTTGCTCAAAGCCAATGGAGAAAATAAAATAGAATAAAAAATATTTAACCCAAAAGAACTCAGGAAGGAAAACAAAAAACAGGAAAAACAAAGGGAACTCAAGTCGTTTCATAGACAAACAAAACCATATCAATGATTATTTTAAATAAGTTGACTATGCTGATTAAATAGTGGGACTGTCAGACTGGATCAAAAAAACATGATCCTATTATATGCTAAGAGATAATTAAAATACTAAACCATAAATAAGTTGAAAAAGAAAGGAAATGTTGATACACTCTTAATATAAGGCCACACTACCAAAGGCACCGAAAATCAAAGCCAAAGTATCTTAACCAACAACATATATACATCTTCAGAAAACATTTCTTCCCTACAAATGCAATTTCAAAAAAAAAAATGGACCAAGTAATTGCTATACCAGATGCTCAGATATCAAAGGAAGGGCATAGAAAACATGAAAAAGCAGAGAAATACGACATCGCTAAAAGACCACAACAATTATCTAGCAATAAATATCTACTAAAAAAAATTCCTCGAAATGCCAGATAAAGAATCCAAACTAGTGATTTAATGAGATGCAAGAGAAATCTGAAAACCAATACAAAGAAATCAGAAAATCAATTCAGGTTATGAATGAGATTTACCAATGAAACAGAGATCTTTAAAAAAAAAAAAAAAAGAAAGAAACTGGAAACCATGAATTAAAAAATTGAAGAAAATACAAAATATATTCAAAAGATTCAATAACAGATTAGACCAAGGAAAAGCAAGAATCTCAGAACCTGAAGACAGAATGAAATTTTGAAATAATGCAGTCAGGCAAAAATAGGAAAAAGTATAAAAAGGAATGAGCAAAGCCTTTTGAGATGTCCAGGACTACATCAAGCAAACAAACATATGAATTATCAGAATTCCTAAGGGGAAAGGGAGATTAGAAAGTTTTAAAAACCTATTTAAGGAAATAATCAATGAAAACTTCTAAAGTCTAGCAAGAGAGTTAGACATCCAGATACAGGAAGCCCAGCTATCCCCAGGAAAATACATTACAAAAAGGACTTCACCATAGCGTATTATATTCATAACATGTAAAGTCAAAGTTTAAAAAAAAAGAATTTTAAAATTACCAAGAGAAAAGCATCTATCTAGTCACCTATAAATAAAACACTATAAAACTAACTGGACTTTTCAACAAAAATCTTACAGGCCAAAAGGGAATGGATGGCATTTTCAAAGTGCTCAAAAAAAAGAAAAAAAAAAAAAAAATAAGCCAAAATTTTATATCCTGCCAGAAGAAGCTTAATAAGAGATATAAAATATTTCCTAGACAAGCAAACAATGAGGGATTCAGTAGAGAAAAAAGTAGAAAGATCACAAATTAACACGCTAGCATCACACCTCAATGAAACTAGAACAAAAAGAACAAATGAAACTCAGAGTTAGCAGAAGCAAAAAAATAACAAAGATCAGAGCAAAACTAAATGAACAAGAACCAAAAACAACAACAACAAAAAAACCCCAAAGGATCAATGAGACAAAAAGCTGGTTATTTAAAGAGAGAAACAAAATTGATGAACTACTAGCTAGACTAACCAAGAAAAGGAGAGAAAAGATCCAAATAAAATTAGAGAGGAAAAAGGAGACATTACAACTGATACCACAGAAATTCTAAAGGTAATCAGAGACTATTATGTATAACTATATGCCCATAAACTAGAAAACATAGAGAAAATGGATAAATTGCTGGAAACATACGACCTCCCAAGATTGACCCAGGAAGAAACAGAATTCCTGAATAGATCAATGATGATAGCAAGACTGTATAGTAATAAAAAAAAATCCCAATAAAAGAAAGTCCAGGACCAGATGGATTCACAGCCTAGATGTACAAAACACAAAAAGAGCTAACACCAATCCACCTGAAACTATTCTAAAACTACTGAGGAGGGAATTCTCCCTAATCCATTCTACAAGGTCAGTATCACCCTGATATCAAAACCAGACAAAAACACACAAAGACAAAAACTACAGACTAGTGTCATGTGCGTCCCAGTGAAGAGGCCACCAAACAGGCTTTGTGTGAGCAACATGGCTGTTTATTTCACCTGGGTGCAGGTGGGCTCAGTGCGAAAAGAGAGTCAGCAAAGGGAGATAAGGGTGGGGCCGTTTTACAGGATTTGAGTAGGTAAAGGAAAATTACAGTCAAAGGGGGGTTGTTCTCTGGCGGGCAGGAGTGGGGATCACAAGGTGCTCAGTGGGGAAGTTTTTGAGCCACAATGAGCCAGGAAAAGGAATTTCACAAGATACTATCATCCCTTAAGGCAAGGACCGGCCATTTTCACTTCTTTTGTGGTGGAATGTCATCAGTTAAGGCGAGGCAGGGCATTTTCACTTCTTTTGTGATTCTTCAGTTACTTCAGGCCATCTGGGCGTATATGTGCAAGTCACAGGGGATGCGATGGCTTTGCTTGGGCTCAGAGGTCTGATAACTAGTATCTCTGATGACATTCACGCAAAATTATCAACAAAATACTAGCAAACTGAATCCAACAGCATGTCAAAAAGATCACACACCACGATCAAGTGAGATTTATCTCAGGGATGCAAGGATAGTTCAACATACACAAATCAATAAGTGTTATACACCACATAAACAGAATTAAGGACAAAAATCAGATGATCATCCCAACCGATGAAGAAAAAGCATTTGACAAAATTCATCTTCCATTCATGACAAAAATTCTCAACAAACCAGACACAGAAGGAACTTCCTTCAACATAATAAAGGCCATATATGACAAATCCACAGCCAACATAATACTTTATTGGGGAAAGGTTGAAAAGATTCCTTCTAATAATTGGAACAAGATAAGGATACCCACTTTCACCACTCTTATTCAGTATAGTACTGCAAGTCCTAGCCAGAACAACCAGGCAAGAGAAAAAAACAAAAGGCATCCAAATTGGAAAAGAAGTAGTCAAATTATCATAGTTGGCTAATGATATGATCTTGTATACAGAAAACCCTCAAGACTCCACCAAAAATTTCTTAGATTGGTAAATTAAGTAAAGCTTCAGGATACAATATCAATGTACAAAAATCAGTAGTGTTTCTATACACCAATAAAAAGCTAGCTGAGGATCAAGAATGCAATCCCATTCACAATAGCTGCAAAAATAAAATAAAATACCTAGGAATATACTTAACTAACAAGGTGAAAGATCTCTGCAAGGGAAACTACAAAGGACGGATGAAAGAAATTGTAAACAACATTAAAAAAATGGAAAAACATCTCATGCTGGTGGATCAGAAAAATTAATATTATTAAAATGAACATACCGCCCAAAGCTACAGGTTCAATGTAAACCTTATCAAATTACTGATGTCGTTCTTCACAGAATTAGAAGAAAACAATGATAAAGCTCATATGGAACCAAAAAAGAGGCCAAACTGCCAAAGCAATTCTAATCAAAAAGAACAATGGTGGAAGTACACATTGCCTCACTTCAAAATATATTACAAAGTTATAGCAACCAAAATAGCATGGTAGTAGTATAAAAATAGACACACAGATAAATGGAACAAAACAGAGAAACGAGAAATAAAGTCACATACTTACAGCCAACTGATCTATGACAAAGATGGCAAGAACACTACACTGGAGAAAAGACAAACTTTTCAATTAATGGTGCTGGGAAAACTGGTTTGCCACATGCAGAAAAGTGCAACTGGACTCGTATATGTCACCACATATGAAAATAAACTTAAGATGGATTAAAAATTTAAATGCAAGACCCAAAACTATAAAACTACTAGAGGAAAACCTAGGAAAAACTCTTTTAGATATTGGTTTAGGCAAACAATTCATGACTGTAGGGGTGGCCTGCCCCTCCATACCTGTGGGCGTTTCTCGTTAGGTGGAAAGAGAGACTTGAGAAAAGAAATGAGACACAGAGACAAAGTATAGAGAAAGAAAAAGTGGGCCCAAGGGACCAGCACTCAGCATACAGAGGACCCACGCCGGCACTGGTCTCTGAGTTCCCTCCGTATTTATTGATCATTATCTTTACCATCTTAGAAAAAGGGAAGTGACAGGATAATAGGATCATGGTAGGGAGAAGGTCAGCAGTAAGACAGGCGAGTAAAGATCTCTGTGACATAAGTTTAAGGAAAAATGCTGTGCCTTGATATGCATATGTAAACATCTCCATAAACCTTTTTAGTGCATAAAGAGCAGCATTATGCTAGCAAGACCCATATTTCGCCCTGAGGTGGTTTTCTCCTTTCTCAGTAAACAGAACATACAATCGGGTTTTACACCGCGATGTTCCATTGCCCAGGGATGAGCAGGAGACAGATGCTTTTCTCTATCTCAACTGCCAAGAGGCCTTCTTTCCTCTTATGCTAGTCCTCCTCAGCACAGACCCTTCACGGCGTCAGGCTGGGGACGATCAGGTCTTTCCCTTCCCACGAGGCCATATTTCAGACTATCACATGGGGAGAAACCTTGGACAATACTTAGCTTTCCTAGGCAGAGGTCCCTGCGACCTTTGGCAGTGTACNTGCTTTTCTCTATCTCAACTGCCAAGAGGCTTCTTTCCTCTTATGCTAGTCCTCCTCAGCACAGACCCTTCACGGTGTCAGGCTGGGGGACGATCAGGTCTTTCCCTTCCCACGAGGCCATATTTCAGACTATCACATGGGGAGAAACCTTGGACAATACCTAGCTTTCCTAGGCAGAGGTCCCTGCGACCTTTGGCAGTGTCCCTGGGTACTTGAGATTAAGAGAATGGTGATGACTTTTAACCAGCAAGCTGCCTTCAGGCACTTGTTTAACAAAGCACACCCTGCACCGCCCCAAATCCGTTAAACCTTGAGTCACCACAGCACGTCTCTTGCAAGGACAAGGTTGGGGTAGGGTCACAGATTAACAGCATCTCAAATACAGAACAAAATGGAGTCTCTTATGTCTACTTCTTTCTATATAGACACAGGAACAGTCTGATCTTTCTTTTCCCCACAATGACTAAGACCTCAAAAGTGCAGGCAATAAAAACACAAATAGACAAATGGAACTTAATTAAACTAAAAAGCTTCTGTGCTACAAAAGAAATAATCAACAGAATGAACAATCTCTGGAATGAGAGAAAATATTTGCAAACTATGCATTCAACAGGGGACTAATATCCAGATTTTACAAGGGACTCAACCAAAAAACCCCAAATAATCCCAGTAAAAAGTAGGCTAAGGACACGAATAGACATTTTTCAAAAGAAGATAAACAGCCAACGAGCACATGAGAAAATGTTCAATATAATTAATCATCAGTAAAATGCAGATTAAAACCACAATGAAATATCACCTTACACCAATCAGAACGGGTACTAAAAAGACAAAAACATAACAGACATTCGGGTGCAAAGAAAAAGGAACTGTTATACACTGTTGGCAAGAACACACATTACTACAACCTCTATGGAAAACAGTACAGTGAGTTCTCAAAGAACTAAAAGTAGAACTACCATTTGATCCAGCAATCCCACTACTGGGTATCTACCCAAAGGAAAAGAAATCATTAAATAAAAAAGAGACCTGCACTCATATGTATACCACAGTGGTATTCAAAATCACAAAGATATGGAATCAACCGAAGTGTACATCAATGGAGGACTGGATTTTAAAAGTCATATATATACACAATACTATTTAGACATTAAAAAGAATGAAATTGTCTTTCATGGCAACATGGATAGAAATGGAGACCTTTATCTTAAATGAAACAACTGAGACACAAAGAGAAATACTGCATGTTCTCACTCAAAAATGTAAGCTAAATAATGAGTACACATGGAAGCAGAGTGTAGAGAGATGGACAATGGAAACTTGGAGGGGTAGGGGATTAGGAGTGGAGTGGATGATGGGAGGTTGCTTGGTGGGTATAAGCTGCATTGCTCCAGGAACAGATGCACTGAAGGCACTTACTTCACCACAATGCTATATATCAATGTAGCAAAACTGCACTTGTTTCCCATACATATTTACAAAACAAATTTTTAAAAATTGCTTAAATTATCAAAAGTATCACAACTCATTTCTTGACAGACATTTTCCGCTTTCATTTTTTCACCTGACATTCAATCCTCACACTACCGAAAAATGAATTTGCTTCTTAATGTTTAAACAAAACTAACCTTTCCAAGTGATCAATAATTTCTTGGTTATTAGAACGAACAGATACTTTTCAGACCTTTGAGCATCTATAGCAACATAATGCTCTGGTTAGTAGCAAAGACAATGGGCATGTAAATCACTGCTCAGCCACTTACTGGCTATCAGACCCTGAATAAATTACTGAACCTGTGTTTGTTTTCCAGCTATAAAATGAGAATAATATTTAGGATTCTCAGGATTAAGAGATTACATATACAAAGCATTTAGGAGAGTGCCTACTAAACAGCAATCTATACTAGTGTTACTGAAACTTGCTTTCTTATGTATCAAAGATACCACTCTCTCTTGAGTTTCTTTCTCCTTCTCTAGACCATCTCTGCTTCCTATTCATGCTACTTTCTTTCACTGACTCCTTCAACATGGTTCTCTTCTCTTCTATGCTTTGGCTCAAACCCATCTAAATTAAAGACCCTTTGAGCTTCAAACTCCCCAATCCATTTGCCTACTGGACACTACTATCTATTCATCTCTAAAGACCTTTCAAATTTGTCCAAATTGAACTCCGTAAATGTTTCTTCCTAAATGTGTACCCCCTATTTTCTTCTCCTGGCTGGCTAGGAATTAGAAACGGAAGTTTCCTGAATTTCTCTTTGCCACTCTAGTCTAATTGTTTTCTAAGACCTACTGATTCTGCTTCTTTATCCTGTCAAGTCTAAAGCAAATCATCTATATTCAAATTCCTGCTCTACTATATTTTATCAATACAATCTCAAGCAAATTGCTTAACCTTTCTGAAAGACAGTGTCTTTAATAACAGTACCTACTGTCATAGGTCTTTGTGATGATTAAATAATATATGTAAAGCATGTAAAACACTACCTAACGTATGGAAAAAAATGCAACGAATGTTAACTTTAGGTATTACTATTACTATCTTTTTTCAATCTCCTTCCCAGCATCCCCTCTGCCACTGGCCCAGATCATCATCAACTCTCATCTAAATTACTGTAATTGCCTCTTAACATCTTTCCACTAATCTTGCCTTCTCCAATATACTCTCTACCTAGAAGCAAAGTTTTTTGAATTCAAAGTAAATCATGTTTTTCTCCTGCTAAAACCTACCAAAGACTTTCCATAGTTTTTAGAGTAACATCCAAATTCCTCAATATGCACATAAGGACTGTTTTTTACGCCAAAGGAAGTTACAGCACAGTCTGTTATCCCATAAGTTCCAGCTCAACTTTCCTGATCTGTCAGAACCAAAAGCTCTCATGCTCACATATCACAATGCTAATAACACACCTATTAATTTTAACTGGAGATCAGGTGATTGTCAGACCCCACAGAAATGTGATTACCTTTAGTTCTGGGACTACATTTCTTCATCTTTGTACCTCAGAAACTTACTCCAGTGTTTCAGGAATTTGCTAATTGTTTGCTAAATAAATACTGAAAAACGTATTGAAATATTCAATCTCAAATGTTAAGACAAAGACAAAAACCATACCTAAACCAGTTCTCATAAATAGACTCAACATTAAAAAACTGCATTCCTTTTAGTAGGAAAAAGCATTCTGAGTTACAGAAATTCTTACCTGAATATATTTCTTGCTATAATTGTAACCTGGCTGTAGGGATCCGAAATCTACTTTACGTAATTTACTCAGCGGCTGAACTTCAGGCACCCCACTGACTTCCTTTATTAATTCAAGTGGCATATCAGTTCTTCACACTGATGTCCAAAGCAAATTCAACTAGGGAATTTGACAACTTGCTGCTGAAGATACAAAACCAGTGTTTTATCCAAAATGCAGTCAATAATTTGCTTTAAGTCTCTTTGACTTAGTTATGCTTTTCCTTATTATGGTTAACACGGTTCAGGGTTGGGGGTGACAGGAGGATGGATTATTTTACAATTTTATTGCAAAGATCAATACAGGACATTCTTCCACGGAACTGAAACTTAACCATTTTCTACTAAGCTGCGTATTTAAAGTACCTCTAAAAAGCAAGTTTTAAAATCTGTAACCATGTCACTAACAAACGCCTTTAACATTGTGCTTTAAAACGCAAAAGTTGGCCGGGCGCGGTGGCTCAAGCCTGTAATCCCAGCACTTTGGGAGGCCGAGACGGGCGGATCACGAGGTCAGGAGATCGAGACCATCCTGGCTAACACGGTGAAACCCCGTCTCTACTAAAAAATACAAAAAACTAGCCGGGCGACGTGGCGGCGCCTGTAGTCCCAGCTGCTCGGGAGGCTGAGACAGGAGAATGGCGTGAACCCGGGAGGCGGAGCTTGCAGTGAGCTGAGATCCGGCCACAGCACTCCAGCCTGGGTGACAGAGCGAGACTCCGTCTCAAAAAAAAAACAAACAAACAACAACAACAACAACAAAAAAACGCAAAAGTTATTGGGGAAGAGGGAGGCTGAAAAATCCTGAGCTTTTTTTTTTTTTTTTTAACCCCCACAGGAGCTGTAATATTGTATAGGCAAATTGTGCACCAAAAGCTTCGTACTACAAGATGTTTCTGTGGCCTCCTCCCTTCACCCCCTAAATAAACTAAAAAACAAAAATTACTGAACTGAGATTAACTTGTGCATCGTAGGCTCCACCTTATTTACAGACGTCTTGACTGGGACACTCACTAGTGTCGATATCCAATTTTAACGTTTGCGCACCAACCTTTCCCCAAGCCACCTGAGCTCTTTGAGGGCGGGGACTTGGACTTAACTCTGTCCGCTCCTCCCAAAACACCAAGAAAGACGCTGAACACAGTAGGATCGAGATAAACACTCGTAAGAAAAAGTGTTTCTCTGCGATAATTAACATCAAATTTGGATCTAAACTAATTCAATCCCGGGCCCCTTCCGTCTGGTAGCCACTCAACGAACACACCAAACCTTACAAATTTTACTCACCCGCAGTTTAGAAAGAACCCTAGGAAGAGTTTAGACGGGCGCGCACGTGACGTCACTCGCACGCTGACGGTCCAGCTCCACGCATGCGTGCAGGATCCCTGAGCATAGCCACTAGTTCTCCGCCCGCGGCGGCAGGCTGTGTAACCGTTCACACACTGACGGCGCCTGGAGGTTTGGCGAAATATTGACAGGATGCGGCGCCAACGGGAGCGTAGGGCCAAGGAACAGGCCCCGCCCAGTCCGGTCACATTTCCGGAATTCTCGCCGCTCCCCTTAGCTCCGCCCCCAGTCACTTTCCAGCTTGCGTGGCGGGAGGCAAGTTCAGGGCAAGCGGGCGGGTCTGCTGGGCAGGGTTTCAGCTTCCGTTTGGTAGATTGGTAGCTTGTGCAGGCAGAGCCTTTCCTTTAATGTCCAGTTCTCTTCCCCGAAGAAGTAGGCACCTACTGCAGTCTTTATAAGGAAGCATTTACAAGGATAACAGTGTTATTTGAGAGTTTCTATAGTAATTTCGGGCATTGGCATTAATGTCACCATTGAGTCTTGCTATTTACAGACAGATTTGTAACCTTGTCATTATTTTATAGGGCTATGATTTTGTGGTATAATTAATGGTTATAAATTATAGGTTTATTATAGTTTCTTATTTAATATTTATTATAACAATTGATAAGTATTATAATTTATCATTTATAATGATAAATTGTTAAACATGAATCCTCTGCTAATTTCAGATATATGCCTTAAATCATTTAAGTGAAACCATCCTAGTGTGCAACTAAATGTAATAAAGAATTTACATGAATATTTCCAAGACTAATTTGAACTAAAATGTCTTCTTTATATACATATTTGTAGGAGGATATAGCTAACTTTTTTTTTTTTTTTTTTGATACGGAATCTCACTCTGTCGCCAGGCTGGAGTGTAATGGCATGATCTCAGCTAACTGCAACCTCCGCCTCCCGGGTTCAAACAATTCTGCCTCAGCTTCCCGAGTAGCTGGGATTACAGGCGCAGGCCACCATGCCCGGCTAATTTTTGTATTTTTTTAGTAGAGACGGGTTTCACCATTTTGGCCAGGCTGATCTCGAACTCCTGACCTTGTGATCCGCTCACCTTAGCCTCCCAAAGTGCTGGGATTACAGACGTGAGCCAGCGTGCCCAGCCAGCTGACTATGTTTAAAGTGCCTTTTTTATCAACAGGAAGCATTCAGTGTTAGCCCATCTCACATTTCCCCTCCCCATCCCTGTAGTTATATCCCATGCAGAAGCCAGAGGTGACAAGTGCTTGAACTCAGGAGTTGTCCATTTGAGGAAAACTGTAGGGAAAGTTTAGATGCTATCCTTCCATCTCTGGCTGCATCCAGCTGTGAAATACTGTTCTTTCTTTCTATATGAAGCCCTCCACATGGGCTTTGGACCCTGACCACTTTCATCTCCCTTCCATCATCATCAATATATTTTCTCTCAATGTATTTTAAGCTTTCCTTCTTTATTCATTCTTTCCTGTCACCATTTAAACACATTCTCCCAGGCTCTTGCTCTGTCTCCCAGGCTCTTGCTCTGTCGCCCAGGCTGGAGTGCAGTGGCAAGATCATAGCTCACTGCAGCCTGGAACTCCTGGGCTCAAGCGATCCTCTGGCCTCAGCCTTCTAAGTAGCTGGGACCACAGGCACAGACAGGCCACCACACCCGGCCAATTAAAAAAAAAAAAATTGTGGAAACGAGTTCTTACCATGTTGCCCAGTTGGTCGCACACTCCTCTGTGGGTGTTAAATATTTGTTGAATGAACAAATGCTGAGGAAAACTGTTTATCTTACTTCTGACTTCCACCCCTCCACCCACCCCTGCCCAGCACCACCCCATTACACTTAAACTCCCCACTGAAGAACTCTTTGTTGCTAACCCAAAAGGACATTTTTAGTCTCACATTTTTGAAAATATTCTTTTTGCTACAACATGGTCCTAGTTTTCCTCTTACTTTCTACCAACTGAATCTTTTAAAATTTCTCATAATCTGTTTAGTCGATAAGTATCCCGGTTCTATAGAATGTGATGAAGATATCTAATAGAGGTATACGTAAGTCCTTTTATTTTGTTAAAGTGGTTGTTCTCAGTTCCTGTGGGACACAACACTTCCTACACGTCCAAGTAACTTCCAATCTTATTTCTTCCGCATAATCTCCCAATTAGTGGCAGAGGCTCCAGAGCCTGTAATGCTTTACCTCACGTTAGTAATTAGTTTCCACAAATGAAGAAAATTGCTCATGAATATACAGTACAATTTAAGATAATAAGAGAGGAAAAAAAGAGATTGAATCAACTAAATAAGACAATGAAGACATATTAATGCCAAAACAATCCATTACTGTTATTCTATGCCTGTGGAAGCAGCATTAAAAAGCTACTCTAAGGCTAACAATTAATGTAATTATTATTAGAAGTTATGACTTTTAGGTGCAATGAAAAAAGTTTTTAGATAAAATCTACAATGTGAAAATGTTCAATTTTAAGAAAAGTTAAAATTAAATTTTCATTAATAAATAATGAAGACCAAAAGCAGAATGGGTAATATTTTAAGTGATGTATAAATATAAGGATTCAATACAGTTATTATAAATCAAAATGAAAGAAATCAATCTGCAAATTTCTGACACATCTTCCCTGTCATAGCATTTTCATATTATCCTTTACTATTTACTTGTTAATATCTAAATGTAAAATTGAATTGCCTAACATGTCTGGCACTTCAAATTCATTTCCTTTGCATTAATTGTGGGGTGATTAACCCATTCCTATTTGCAGTTGATCTGTCCTGCAAGCTGTTGTCATCAGGTTGCATCTCTAGAGCCTGACAGTATCGTCTTCTTACTCCTGAGATTTTTCTAGCAATAATAGCTAGGCTACATTAGTTGGAGTTCATTTCCTTGTATCGAATAGTCTTTCTGCCCAATCCTAATGAACATCTAAATGGATTTGTAAAGTCCTATTTCAATAAAGCATCAAATTTTTATATCGTTATGTAGCTGAACCAGGAGATAAATCAAACATAAATTTTTCACAAATGTATGTTTAAGTTCTAAATTTAAATGGTAAAGCATGTAATCATTCATTGCATATTAGGAAGAAAATAAAGATATTTTTAAAACATAATATTAGGTACTACAAATTGAGAAAACAGTGTCCATTGAAGAGGTCTCCCAAAAGCTTTTGTACTTTAATAATAAATCGTTTTAATTTATTACTTTAAAATATCCTAGGCCAGGCACAGTGGCTCACACCTGTAATCCCAGCACTTCGGGAGGCCAAGCCAGGCATATCACGAGGTCAGGAGTTCGAGACCAGCCTGGCCAACATAGTGAAAACCTGTCTCTACTAAAAAGACAAAAAATTAGCCGGGTGTGGTAGTAGGCACCTGTAATCACAGCTACTCGGGAGGCTGAGGCAGGACAATCGCTTGAACCTGGGAGGTGGGGTTGCAGTGAGCTGAGATCACGCCATTGCACTCCAGCCCCAGCGACAGTGCGAGACTCCATCTCAAAAAAAAAAAAATCCTCATTAGTTACAAAATTGTCTTTCCTTCAGTTGCTACTCATTTTAAGAATTGTCCAAGAAAAAAATTTTAATTATAAACTATAAGTAGGTCAATATATTATAGTGTATTGAGTCATATAAATGAATTACAAATATGAACTTTCTCTTGTTCAAAGACTGTAAGAAATGTATGACTTCCCCAAAAATATACGTTTCCTCATATACCTCATGTATAACATTTTCTCTTTGTGTATATATATATATTTTTTTTATTTTGAGACAGGGTCTCACTCTGTTGCCCTGGCTGGCGTACGGTGGGAATATCATACCTCTCACTGTATCCTCAATCTCCCAGACTCAAGTGATCCTCCCACTGCAGCCTCTTGAGTAGCTGGGATTTTAGGCCGGCAACACTGTGCCCCACTAATTATTTTTAGCAGACGTGAAGTCTCACTATGCTGCCCAGGCTGTTCACAAACTCCGGGTTCAAGTGACCCTCCCACCTTGGCCTCCCAAAATGCTGGGATTACAGACGTGAGCCACCGTTTCTGATAACACTTTTTTAATATGTTAGAAAAAAGGTATTATGTAAACTTAATGAATATTCAGGGAACATTTACCAAGTACCTGAAATTGAGCAGGGCCATGTAACAGTAAGTTAGACACAACCAGGCGTGGCCCTAGCTGATTTGGATCTTGCAGTGGAGACAGAATCTCTTTTCAAAATTCAGATAAACTGATGGAAAATTTTGATTATGATGTGAGATACAAAGAATAGTCATGGTACTAGGAAAGTATGTAATGGAAGAAACTGACCTAGATAGAAAGGTCACATTAGACCTTCCTGAGAAGTAAGAACTAAGCAGAGTTGAAAATATAGCAATATAATAAAGGCAAATTTTAGTTCTCTGTAGTACATTTCAGTCCTATAAAAACATATGGCTTCAAGCATAAAAAACTGTGGGCTAATCAATATATACATAATTTTTCATATTCTTAAATACTCTCTAAACCCTGTATCCAGCCTTAATTTTGGTCTTCAGATCAAATTCATCACTTCTTTTGCTATCCCTAGGCTGTAGACTGCCACAGATATAACCCTCATATAGGCAATGATTTTATGTGATCATGCTCAGATATTAGACACAAAAAAATACTCAGAGTGTGACTCTGGTGAAACTGGCTCACGTTAAACAAACTCACATTGATATTTTAAAAAACCTGGTAATACAAATGTATAAAATTCCAACCAAATGTTTTAAATTATTAGCTATATATCTGGAATATGGCATTATCTTCATATCAGTACTTACAAGGAACTGAATTATAAACATTTGGCTGTTGGGAAAGCATGGAATTTCGACACACAAAATGTTCTATATGATCCTACAACCTAACATAACCAAGTCATGTGAGTTTGGTGTCATAGTCTACTGAAGAAATACATGTGGATGTTCACATTTGTGGTCAGGGCACCATCTCCCCTGAATGTTTGCCTCTCAAATGGTCTCTTTTCTAGGCATGTAATTAACCTTCTTCAGATGTGTCCTGTTTTCTTTTTTATTTTCTTTCTGTGCTTTGATTTGGATTAGAAATCAATTACAGCTATGGCTCCGGTAATATTTACAAGTGTTTGGCTATGCCATGTTCTTTCCCTTAGTTTTCTAACAATTTGTAAAATTCAAGACTGTATAATAACTGTAATCTCTCTAGTGATTCTGAAAAGACAGGGATCCCTTTCTTTAAATTTTCTCATCTATAGCATATAATTTTATTTTTATAGATGTATATTCACCTATTTCTAAGCACAGAGTAAGCCTTCAAGGCTTGTCAGTGAATTAGATGTTCTGCTGCTAAAAGTCACCCTGAACACCCTCAAGACTCAGAGTTGGCCGTTTTCTGAGAATAAATAAAAGGCCATGGCTCATCTCAATGCTATGACAAGAATGGGCACTTTCTTCTTCCAGCTCGCTTTCTTCCAGATCAGAGGATTCTTATAAGAATTTATGTGTTTTGTTGGGGAAAAAATCATTAATCCAAAGTTTAATCATCCCTTCAGTTTTACTTAAACTGTTTTCTCTTTTGTTTAATTCAAATAAAATTTAAATTAATACTTTTAATTTAAAATATCATTTATGATTATTTTATTTTAAATTAATTCTGTCGTCCTGGCCAGTAGCTTAAGTCTAATTCTATGTATTATACAGAGATATCTGAAATGATATTGATTAAATGTTCACACTGGTTATTGTTGAATGAAGAATTTAAATGACTAGCTGCTTTATCTTTTTTAATCAAAAGTTTTTTCACTGCTTTTATCACTTAGCCACATGACTAAAAATAGCTAAACCAAAAGAAGTTTTTTGAAAGACTCATATTTAAGCAACCTCTAGTGGTAAAATTATCTGATAACCATATATACAACATTTTGGATGTTTATGCAGCTCACACGCCACTAAGAGCTGCCTTCCACACACAGAAGTCTGTGTATGTAGCCATGTTGGTATTATGCACTTGATCTTGTTCCGTCCTGACTACAGGCTGGACCAAGATAATCACCTGACCACTTGACTCAGGAGGCAGCCAATCTATTGCCTGGATGGAGCCAGTTAGAATCTGTTTCTTAAGAACCCAGTAAATTGGGCCACACGCAATGGCTCATGCCTATAATCCCAGCACTCTGGGAGGCCGAGGTGGGAGGATCAGAAGGTCAAGAGATCAAGACCATCCTGGCCAACATGGTGAAACCCCCATCTCTACTAAAATACAAAATTGGCTGGGTGTGGTGGTGCATGCCTGTAGTCCCAGTTACTCAGGAGGCTGAGGCAGAAGAATCCCTTGAAGCTGGGAGGTGGAGGTTGCAGTGAGCCGAGATGGCGCCACTTGCAATCCAGCCTGGCGGCAGAGTGAGACTCTGTCTCAAAAAAAATAAAGATAAAATAAAAAAGAACCCAGTAAATGACTTTGGTCATTTGTGTACAAGTGAGTTGGCCTTGGCACTTGATTTGCAAGGGCAAATAGGAGGCTAGGGTGGCCATTGTCCATAACAACGTGAAGAGGCAGAAAAAAACAAACTGCAAACAAGGATGAATCAGATACATACAGAGAAGCAAACCCAGACACCATGCAATCCCAGAGAAAAAGACAGAGTAGTTTGCTGGGTTCTTAGTATCTTTAGTATCTTTGATATAGTTCTTCAAAAGGAGTTAAATGTCCTTCAAAAGGAGTTAAAACTCTAGGTTCCATGTGACACTTTTGAATTCCACCAGTATTTATTGGTTTTTGTTAAGTTTCTGTTACTTGCAACCAGTAGCATTGTGACAGACAACACTCAGGAATTTCTGTTGGCTTTCGTCTTAAAATGTGTACAGAATCAGATCAATGCATATCACCTCCACCACCATCACTGCGATCCAAATCAGCATACCCTCTGGACCGGATTTCTGCAATAGCATCCTAGAGGGTCCCCCTGATTCTTTACTCTTCACTTCCTGCCCATGCACAATTATTTCTCCATTCTCATCAAGAACAGCAGGTCAGATCATTTGCTCCTCTGCTCAGAATACTACAAGGATTCTGCAGTACTGTCAGGGTCAAAGTCAAAGTCCTTTAAGTGATCGAATCCCTCTGCTATCCTGAGTTTACCCCTTATGTTCACTCACTTGAGATAGACTGGCTTCCTTGCTGTTTATCTCGAGGCTTAGAGTGGAATGCTAGAATACTCTTCCCTTACTAATTCCCTCAATTACTTCAAGAATTTTCCTCAAATATAACCTTGTCAAAGAAGTCAAACTGACCACTGTATTTAAATTTGCACACACATCCCTCCTGAGTTTTGCTACCCTTTTCTTTTTCTCCAGAGCACTAGTCACCTTCTAACATACTGTAAAACTGACCCTTTTAATTGTGTTTCACACTGAAAGGTAAGCTCCACAGTAGTAGGAATTTCAACCTGTTTTGTTCATTTGGCAGTCAATAAATACTTGATTAATGAATGGTTAAGACACCATCCCTAATGATTCACTAACCAGTTCTCTCTCCAGTGGTCCACAGGCCGATGGATAACACATTTCATTAACTTCAATATAGCAATGCTTGGAAACCATCAGTAGGATGGACATGAAGAAAGACCGATTTTGGATAGACACCAGTGAGGTTATCTATGATGATGAAAAACACGCAAATTTCTTATTTATGCCAGAAAAGTAGAGAAGCTATATTATAAACATGAGCATTATATATATTTATTCCATGAATAACATGGAGAATCTGTATGGCCTATCAGTGATTCAAATACCATATTTTATAAATTACAAGTGAAATGAAAACCTTTTGAGTGTAATGTAATGTCATACATTAGTCAAGATTCAAATTTTGTAAGTTTACATAGGCTAATAAAGACAAGTGATTTTTGAATTAGATAGTTTCTAATTAGAATGTTTAAACAAGAGGTCTATCTCCAGCACTCTTTGGAGATTAAGATCCCTCATGCCATCTTTTCTCTCAGCAACAGATTATATTTTTTAATCAGCTTGGGTTACTTTTAAGCTCTCTTCTCACTACATCTGATGGGGTAATGGCTTAGAGTGAATGAAAACAAATACAATGAAAAGCCCTGTCTGAGAAATGCTGAGACAAGCCATGCACTAAGGGAAAAATGAATGACTGGAAAGAAAATAAAAGCCTCAAAGTCAAATTAGCATAACAGAGGATCCAAGTATATGCAACAAGGCACAGACTCAGCAAGGACAGCCAAAATTTTCATAGTGGAGAGAAATGGGTCGTTTTCTAATTTTGAGCCATGCCATGTGGCACCTAGGTGACTCAGTGTGTAAAAGGTACAAGGTTAAGATAGACTATCTCAACAGAGATAAGTTTTGGTTAAATTACACCAAATGTGTTTACTGATTTTTTTTTAAACCTGCATTTAGGAAAATTATTTTGAATGATAATTCTGAGTGTTTATTCAGAAACACATTCTTTGACAAATCTGCTTATAGTAACAGCCAAGATCCTCCAGGTGCCTATGTGTGAGAAGAACTATGTTGCCTAAGAAAATGATTGGTTCTTCAGGTTTCTCTGTAAAGATGGGGAAGCAAGAGAAGAAGAAAAGAAACTGAACCAGAGAAACCAAGAGAGTATGTATGTTTCCCAGAGGAGATGCCACTCTTTGATACCTATGCTGTGCCTGCATTCAACCCACTCAAAGCACACCAACATGGCACATGTATACATATGTAACAAACCTGCACATTGTAGGGTACATATGTACCCTAGAACATAAAGTATAATTTAAAAAAAAAGAAAAAATCTTTAGAAAAGTTATCGAGCTCACAGAATGCTTAAGAATGAGTGAAATTTTTTTTTTTGTTTGTTTGTTTTTTTTTTTTTGTTTTTTGTTTTTTGTTTTTATTA
>NW_016805834.1:209768-236216 GCF_001698545.2 Rhinopithecus bieti
TGTTATGTACCCAGTAGTCATTCAGGAGCAGGTTGTTCAGTTTCCATGTAGTTGAGCGGTTTTGATTGAGTTTCTTAGTCCTGAGTTCTAGTTTGATTGCACTGTGGTCTGAGAGACAGTTTGTTATAATTTCTGTTCTTTTACATTTGCTGAGGAGTGCTTTACTTCCAATTATGTGGTCAATTTTGGAATAAGTGCGATGTGGTGCTGAGAAGAATGTATATTCTGTTGATTTGGGGTGGAGAGTTCTATAGATGTCTATTAGGTCCGCTTGGTGCAGAGATGAGTTCAATTCCTGGATATCCTTGTTAACTTTCTGTCTCGTTGATCTGTCTAATGTAAATGAGTGAAATTTTTGAGAAAACCAGTGAGGAGCTTGATTTATGTCAGATTGCTGCATTTCTAATTGAGGCAGCACACACAAAAGGCACATGAAGAAAAAGAAAGAGAAAAAAAATTGCTGGAAATTAATAGACAGAAGTAGACTAGTCAAACAGGATCTTTCAACTCCTTTACACTGTGGAAGTAGGGGTTTATGTCTTGCGTTCAATGTCCCCTTCATCTACATATCTTACATTTTATATCATGAAGATATGTCCTGGGAAAATCTGTAATAATGCCCACATCTACAGCCTCTTTTCTATGTAATCTTAGATGTTTAAAAAAGAGTTGATAGTTAATTTGTTTTGAAAAGTAGTGGACCAGCTTTAAGCTGGAGAGCACAGAAGCAGACAGCAATTTGTTAGCCTGACATTTTTCTTTGTCTTCCTCCTGTTTTTTGAATGATCAGCAATTGGCACAATTTTAGAAACTTTATAATGAATAGCTTTAAATAATGGAAAGATAATTAAGAGTTTGCATGATTTTTAAGTTCATTATGCTTATTTGGAGTAATTAGGAACCATTTGTTTCAGGGTGAAAACACACTTTTAACACAGAGAGACATTTTGTAACTTTGTCAGAACCTTCTTATTAATTTAAATTAAATTTGCCTCTATTCATTACATTCATACACTTCTATGGGAAATGGGAAAGTCAATATATAGTCTCCTTGATGAAAACTGTGGGTAGCTTATTTATTTTTCATTTGTGTGCAATAATATTGAGACTTTCTATAGCTAAATATGAGTTTACCTTTCCTCCCCACAATTTGCCCATCAAAGACTATGTATTGTTAGAAGGATAAGTTTATAGCTACTGTATTAATGAGATAATAAAATCTCATTTGTGTTGTCCCTTTTACCTAATTATCAATAGTAAAAAATTACTCCAAGATATCTTTTCTATGATTAGAGCAGAATAGAAGTGATTACTATATAATCACATTTGAAAAACTTCAGTTTAATTAGGATATATATTCAACCCAGAACTTGGCGCCAGAGTCTGGCATAGCCAAAGGAACAGAAGAGATGAAGAAAAAGAAATACTTTTGTACTCTTACTTATTTTCACATGAGGATGGTGTAAACCAGTCCTAAGTATAGAGGCATGTTTGTTTAATAAACTCTTGTAAGTCTATTACACTGAAAGGAAATGTTAAAAAAGAAATGTATTCCTTTTGTCTTGTTGTTTATATCTGACCATCAATAATTTTCTACTTCTTCTAGATAATCTGCTAATTCTATCCATATTACACATCCAAATACTAATGATGCTAATCTTGATCAATCTCCTCCTTAATTTTCCTCGTAGTAAAAATGCTTCTTTTCTTTCCATTTCACCAGATACTCTTTATATCAAACCATGTATCCTGGAGCAGAAAAATCCTGTCTTCATTGCTACAGCTGCAGATTTCAGAAATGAGCATGTAACCAAATTCAGGCCAAAGAGATGTAAGGAAATACTTTCTGGGATTTCTAGAACTTTTTTTTTCTTTCTCTCTGGGGAAATGTCATGGGAAATCAACCTCTCCTCTTCCTGATGCTGTGTGAGGAAATGTGTAATCCGATTATTCCTGGCAGCCATTCCACAACCAAAAGGGAGCCCAACTTAAGATGAAGCCAGTCCTGTGGTTGACTGAACAGAATGCCACGTAAGTTAAAAAAATAAATAAAATCTGCAACTTTCATGGTAGTGTTAAGCCCTTACATGAACTAACCCTGAAATCTCATGTGTCTCTCAATCTCTAGTTACAGGAACTAGAACATTTCCTTGTTATTTAAGTCGGTTTGAGTTTTTGGTTTTCTGTTACTGGCAGTAAAGTAACAATCTCCTTTCAGTCAAACATCAGGAAATTCACAGTCTCATGACATCTAAAATCACTAATAATCTTGCACTTAGTAAAAACTGGTACCAGATGGGAGAATATAGTAAATAAATGTATAGCACCTAAGTGTTCTGTACTTAACTTCTCTTCCTTCCACTATCCAACAACAGCTTGACATTCCTTTGATAAATCACTCCCTTTCCACTCTTCGTGCAGTTTATATGCTTATGACTTCCCAATTTTATATCTTCAGTTCTAGATGTATACATCCCAAATTTGTATTTTTCATAAAGTCCAGACTTGTATTTTCAACTGTGTATTAACTATTTCCACTTGCTGTCTAGAAGATATCTCCAACTCTCAAACTTCCTACAGATTTGTTGAGTAGCTTTGACCAAAATGCTGATAGTGATATGGACAATAAAGTCCAGGTTGAGATGGTCACAGATGGAGATGAGGAGATGGAGTAAACGTCACTCGCTATGCAAAGAGACTGGTAGCATTTTGTCCCTACCCTAGAGATCTGTGGAACTTTGAACTTGAGAGATGATTTAGGGTATCTGGCAAAAGAAATTGTAATCGCCCAAGGGGTTAATTGCCTACTGCCTAGACAGAGCCGCTTCATCAAGACAGGGGAATTGCAATAGAGAAAGAGTAATTCACGCAGAGCCGGCTGTGCAGGAGACCGGAGTTTTACTATTACTCCAATCAGTCCCTCTGAGCATTAGAAAAGCACAGTTTTTAAGGAAAACTTGGTGGGTGGAGAGGAAGCCAATGGGTCAGGAGTGTTCATTCGTCAGAGATGAAATCATAGGAGTAGAAGCTGTTTTCTTGCACTGAGTCAGTTTCTGGGTGGGGGCCACAAGATCAAAGGAGCCAGTTTATCTCTCTGGGTGGTGCCAGCAGATCCATCAAGTGCAGGGTCTGCAAAATATCTCAAGCACTGATCTTAGGAGCAGTTTAGGGAGGATCAGAATGGAGGCTACTCCAGCTGCATGACTCCTTTCTTTTGTCTTTTTTGAAATGGAGTCTCGCTCTGTTGCCCGGGCTGGAGTGCAGTGGTGTGATCTCAGCTCACTGCAATCTCCACCTCCCGGGTTCAAGTGATTATCCTGCCTCAGCCTCCGGCGCAGCTGGGACTACAAGAGTGTACCATCACGTCCAGCTAATACTATTTTTGTATTTTTAGTAGAGATGGGTTTCACCATATTGGCCAGGCTAGTCTCAAACTCCTGACCTCGTGATTCACCCACCTTAGCCTCCCAAACTGCTGGGATTACAGGCGTGAGCCACTTCGCTCGTCCAACCCCTAAACCATAATTTCTAATCCTGTGGCTAATGTTAGTCTAGTCCCCAGGCAGGAAGTAGGTCTGCTGTGGGAAAGAGCTATTACCATCTTTGTTTAAACTATAAACTACAAACTAAGTTTCTCCCAAAGTTAGTTCAGCCTATGCCCAGGAATGAACAAAGACAGCCTGGAGGTTAGAACAAGATGGAATCGGTTAAGTTAGATCTCTTTCACTATTTCAGTCATAGTTTTACAAAGGTGGTTTCAAAATTCCTAAGCATCAAACACTCAAGAGGTGACAGAGCATAAAAGTTTGGAAAATTTGCAGCCTGATTATGCAGTAGAAAAGAAAATCCTATTTTCTGGGAATAAATTCAAGTGGGCTGCAGAAATTTGCATAAGTAATAAGGAGCCAAATGCTAATTACCAAGACAATAGGGAAAATGTCTCCAGGCCATGTCAGAGACTTTCCTGGCAGCCCCTCCCATCACAGACCCAGAGGCCTAGAAGGGAAAAATAGCTTCCTGGGCTTGGCCCAGGGCCCCCCTCCTGTATGCAGCCTGGGGACTTGGCATCCTGCTTCCCATCCACTCCAGCCATGGCTAAAAGGAGCCAACGTACAGCTTAAGCTGTTGCTTCAGAGGGTGCAAGCCCCAAACCTCGGCAGCTCCCATATGGTTTTGGACCTGCAGGTTCACAGAAGTCAAGAATTGAAGTTTGGGAACCTCCACCTAGATTTCAGAGGATGTATGGCAACGACTGGAGGTCCAGGCAGAAATTTGCTGCAGGGGCAGAATCCTCATGGGTAACCTCCACCAGGGCAGTGTGGAAGGGAAATGTGGGGTCAGAGCAGAGTCTCCACTGGGGTACTGCCTAGTAGAGGTGTGAGAAAAGGGCCACCATCCTCCAGCCCCCAGAATGGTAGATCCACCAACAGCTTGCACCGTGCTATAGCCACTCAATGCCATAGGTACTTGCACGGCCATATGCACTCAATGCCAACCTGTGAAAGCAGTCTGCAGGGGGTTTGTACTCTGCAAAGCCACAGGGGCAGAGCTGCCCAAGGCTATGGGAACCTACCTCTTGCATCAGTGTGACCTGGATGTGAGACATGGAGTCAAAGGAGTTCATTTTAGAGCTTTAAGATTTGACTACCCCACTGGATTTTGGACTTGCATGGGGCCTGTAGACCCTTTGCTTTGGCCAATTTTTCCCATTTGGAATGGGTGTATTTACCTGATGCCTGTACCACCATTATATTTAAGAAGTAACTGATTCACTTTTGATGTTACAGGCTTATAGGTGGAAGGGACTTGTCTTCTCTCAGATGAGACTTTGGAATGTGGGCTTTTGAGTTAATGCTGGAATAAGTTAAGATTTTCGGGGAATGTTGGGAAGGCATGATTGGTTTTGAAAACTTGTCTTACCTCAGATGAGACTTTAGACTGTTGACTTTTGGGTTAATGCTGGAATGAGTTAAGACTTTGGGGAACTGTTGGGAAAGCATGATTGTGTTTCAATGTGTGAGGACACGAGATTTGAGAGTGGCCGGGGTGGAATGTTATGGTTTGGCTATGTTCCCACCCAAATCTCATCTGGAATTGTAATCCTGTAATTCCCACCTGCCATGGGAGGAACCCAGTGGGAGGTAACTGAATCATGAGGGCAGTTCCCCCATGGTGTTCTCATGATAGTGAGTAATTTCTCACAAGAGCCGATGGTTTTATAAGCATCTGACATTTCCCCCACTGGCACTCATTCTCTCTCCTGCTGCCCCGTGAAGAGGTGTCTTCCGCCATGATTGTAAGTTTACTGAGGCCTCCCTAGCCAGGCAGAACTGAGTCAATTAAACTTCTTTTCCTTATAAATTACTCAGTCTCAGGTATTTCTTCATCACATCATGAGAATAGACTAATACACTATATATTTCCAGTTTATTTTTTTTTTTACCATTTATAATTGTGACCAGAAGATAAGTTTCATTATGACAGAGATTGTATTACAGACTATATCCCTATCACTTAGGAAACTGCCACAGGATATAGACAGTCTGTAATATTAATTGATTGATGGAATAAATATTTTGGTGGGTAACCCCACTCCCCATCCTCATAATCCTAGGCACTCATTTGCTGCAAACCTGGTCAGTTAACAAATCCTATCACCCCAGCCACACTAATTGATGTTTAGAAACAATCACACAGCCAATTATTTTGGTAACTATAGGGAATTTTGCTGTAATAACTGGAAAAACAGAAGCTCTCCTTACATTGGGCTTTCCAGACACCAAGATATTGTAAGATTGTAAGTAAGTTCAACTTTGATAAACATAGAGCTTGCTGAGAATAAAATCCCTTAAAACAAAAATAGAGCTAAGAAATAGTAAAGGGAGAGGTTGGAGAAAAGAGGCTGAGGAATATAAGAATGAAGGGATGTGCGCAGGTGTCCAAAGGCAATGCTACAACCACCCCAGCATCTGTTGTAATCTGGTTATCTACTTTTAGACTTTCCAGTTATAAGAGTTAATACATTTTTACTTATGAAAATTTGATGAATTTCTTTCACTTAAAATAATTAATGCAAGTTCTTATTGTCCATGAGCCAAAAATAGATCTTATCTACATTATGTATTGAAAACTATTGCCATCTCTTTTTCATTATTAGTGATATTAATCTTTCCATTTTGAGACTTGATATCATCTGTGTCAACATATAAAGCTGTAGGACCACTTATATCAACAGCAAGGAGAGCTAGCAGATTATAGATCTCAGAAGGAGAAAATCATATAGAGAGCACAGCTTTGAGCAGGTATGTGGCCTTCAATATACTGATATAGCCAGCCTCAGGAAACCCTACACATCTATATTCCCTCAGTAACACTGTCAAGGTTCCCCACTGGCCAAGGCCAATCAAAAGCCAGAGGGCATCTTTTCTTTCCTGCCCCACCAGTGCATGTGTATGCTTGAAAGCTGGCCTCCCACTGCTGCCAGCAAAGCATACTCTGCCAGCCCCAACATCTTACTGTCATTGTAGTTGGAGCCTTGGTGGGCCCTATGCCCACCAGCTCTGCTGCCACCAGTGCCCTGCCACTGTGCCAACACTACTACTGCAGTGAAACTATGTATGGAGAACAGCAAACCCTCCCTACTGTCAGTGGCCACCTCCACCTGTGTGAATGCGCAAAGGGTACACACAGTCCTGTGCCCACCAACACCCCATCCCACAGGCTAAAACTATCACCAGTGCGACTGCTCACAGGCACCAGCAGGGTACCCACCTTCCTCAAGCTGTGCTGCCTCTGCTGCTGCTCCAAACACCTGCAGGAAGGCTGGCACCCTGGCACTTGCTGGCACTCTACTGCAGTGGATGATCATGCATCCTGCCACACTGCGAATGTTGCTTCTGTGGGCACATGCAAATGAGGATGGATCCTACTCCCATCACCCTGTGAAACACTTTGGCTGGCACCACCTATTGAAGTGCTATGAACAGTGGTTTGAGAGCAACTCAGCCTCCATAGTGCAGTGGGTTCCTAACCTCAAGGAGCCAGAGAACAAAGTCAGGGCCCAATACCAGTCCTCCAGAGTTAGAGCACACAATCCAGGAATTGTGAGTGGGGCATTGGCCCCCTAAAATCTTCCAGAAATAATGCCAGTTGACTCAACCTACCTTATACCACAATCAAACCCTCAAGGTCATCAAATAGCATAAAAGAAAAAAAAATCCAAAGGACAGCAACTTTAAAGACTGGAGGAACATCAGCCCACACAGATGAGAATGAACCAGTGCAAAAACTCTGACAATTTAAAAAGCTAGAGTGCCTTCTTTCCTTCAAACAATGGCACTAGCTCTGTAGTAAGGGTTTTGAACTAGGCTGAAATGGCTAGAATGACAGAAATAGAATTCAGAAAATGGATAGGAACACAGATCATGGAAATGCAGGAGTACATTGAAACCCAATCCAAAGAAGCTAAGAATCACAATAAAATGATACAGAAGCTGACAAACAGAATAGCCAGTATAAAAAAAAAATGTAACCAATCAGAGCTGAAAAACATACTATAAGAATTTCATAATGCAATCACAGTAATAATGGCAGAATAGACCAAATGGAGGAAAGACTCTCAGAGCTTTAGGACTGGCTTTCTAAAATAAGACAGTCAGAAAAGAATGGACAAACAAAATGAAAAGGAATGAATAAAACCTCTGGAAAATATGGGATTATACAAACAGACTAAATCTATGACTCATTGGTGTCCTTGAAAGAGATGGGGAGAATAGAAGCAACTTGGAAAACACATTTCAGGAAATTATCCATGAGACCTTTCCCAACCTAGCTAAGGAGGCTAACATTCAAATTCAGGATACGCAGAGATCATCAGTGAAATACTTCACAAGAAAATCATCTCTCAGCTACATAGTCATCAGATTCTCCAAGGTTGAAATGAAAGAAAAAATGTTACAGGAAGCTAGAGAGAATGGTCAAGCCACCTACAATGAGAAGCCCATCAGACTAGCTGTAGACTTCTCAGCAGAAACCCAACAAGCCAGAAGAGATTGAGGGCCAATATTCAACATTCTTAAAGGAAATGAAATTTCAATGAAGAATTTCATATCCAGCCAAAATAAGCTTCTTAGGCAAATGAGAAATAAAATATTTTTCAGACAAGCAAATACCAAGGGAATTTATTACCACTAGACTGGCCTTACAAGAGTTCCTGAAGAAACCACTAAATATGGAAAGGAAAGACCATTACCGTGCACTACAAAAATACACTTAAGTATGCAGACTAGTGACACTATAAAGCAACCACACAAACAAGTCTGCACAACAATAAGCTAACATCATGATGACAGGATCAAATTCATACATATCAATACTAACCTTGAATGTACATGGTCTAAATGCTCCCAGTTAAAAAGTAGAGTAGCAAACTGGACAGAGAACCAAGACTCAGTGGTTTTCTGTCTTGAAGAGACCCATCTCACATACAGTGGAACCCAGAGACTCATAAGGAATGCAGAAAAATCTACCAAGCAAATGGAAAACAGAAAAAAGCAGGAGTTACAATCCTAATTTCAAAAACAAAGCAAAACAAAACAAAAAAATACCTTAAATCATCAAAGACCAAAAGAGACATAGAAGGAGATTACATAATGGTAAAGCATTCAATTCAACAAGAAGACCAAACTATCTCTAATATATATGCACCCAACACAGGAGCAGCTAGATTTATAGAGCAGGTTCTTGGAGACCTACAAGGAGACTTAGATTCCAACACAATAATAGTGGGAGACTTCAACACCCCACTGACAGTATTAGACAGATCATTGTGGCAGAAAATTAACAGAAGTAGTCAAGACATGAACTCAACACTGGATCAAATGGATCTGATGGACATCTACAGAACTCTTCATCCAAACACAACAGGATATACATTCTTCTCATTGTCACATGTCATATACTCTAACACCAACCACAATTAAGACATGAAACAATGCTTAGCAAATGCAAAAGGATTGAAATCATGACAACCACTCTCTCAGAACATGGCACAATAAAATTAGAAATCTAGACCAAGAAAATCACTCAAAACCAAACAATTACATGGAAATTAAATTACTGCTCCTGAATGACTTTTGTGTAAATAATGAAATAAAGGCAGAAATCAAGAAATTATTTAAAACTAATGAGTACAAGGATATGACATACCAGAATCTCTGGGATACAGCTAAGGCAATGTTAAGAGGAAAATTTATAGCACTAAACACCCACATCAACAAGTTAGAAAGATTTTAATTTAACAACCTAACAGAACTACTAAGAAAACTAGAGAACAAAGAGCAAACCAACCACAAAACTAGCAGAAGACAACAAATAACCAAAATCAGAGCTGAACTGAAGGAGCTTGAAACATGAAAAACCATTCAAAAAATCAATGAATTCAGGAGTTGCATATTTGAAATAATTAATAAGATAGATAGCCTGCTAGCTAGAATAATAAAGAGAAAAAGAGAGAAGATCCAAATAAACACAATTAGAAATGACAAAGGGTATATTACAACCTATGCCACACAAATACAAATACCTATCAGAAAATATTATGAATAGCTTTATGCACACAAACTAGAACATCTAGAAGAAAGGAGTAAATTCCTGGAGACACACACTGTCCCAAGACTGAACAAGGAAGAAATTGAATCTTTGTACAGACCAATAACAAGTTCTGAAATTGAATCAGTAATAAATAGCTTACAAACCAAAAAAAGCCCAGGATTCAGAGCTGAATTCTACCAGATATACAAGGGAGAGCTGGTACCATTCCTACAGAAACTATTCCAAAACATTGTGGAGGACGAACTCCTCCCTAACTCATTATCTGAGGCCAGCATCATCCTGATACCAAAACCTGGCAGAGATACAACAACAAAACAAGAAAACTTCAGGCCAATATCCTGGATGAATATCAATGCAAAAATCTTCACAAAAATACTGGCAAACTGTATCCAGCAGTGCATCAAAAAGCTTATTCACCATGGTCAAGTAAGCTTTACCCCTGGGATGTAAGGTTGGTTTGACATATGCATATCAATAAATGTGATTCATCACATAGACAGAACTAGAGACAAAAATCACATAATTATCTCAAGAGATGCAAAAAAACTGCTTTTGACAAATTTTAACACCCTTTATGTTAAAAATTCTCAATAAACTAGATATTGAAGGAGCGTACCTCAAAGTAATAAGAATCATCTATTCTATACAAACTCACAGATAACATCATACTGAATGGCAAAAGCCGGAAGCATTCCTCTGGAAAACCAGCACAAGACAAGGATTCCCTCTCTCACCACTCCTGTTCACAGTGGTAATGGAAGTCCTGGCCAGAGAAATCCGGCAAGAGAAGGAAATAAAGGACATTGAAATTGAAATAGAGGAAATCAAACTATCTTTGTTTGCAGACAACATGATTCTATATATAGAAAACCCAAGAGTCTTGGCCCAAAAGCTCCTTAAACTGATCAACAACTTCAGCAACATCTCATGATACAAAACCAACGTACAAAAATCCCTAGAATTCCTATACATCAACATCAGCCAAGCTGAGAGCCAAATCAGGATTGCAGTCCCATTCACAATTGCCACAAAAAGAATAAAATACCTAGGAATACAGCTAACCAGGGAGGTGAAAGATCTTTACAATGAGAACTAGAAAACACTGTTCAAAGAAATCAGAGATGACACAAATTAATGGAAAAATATTCCTTGCTCATACATAAGAAGAATCAATATCATTAAAATGGCCATACTGCCCAAAACAATTGACAGATTCAATGCTATGCCTATCAAACTACCAATGACATTCTTTACAAAACTAGAAAAAGCTATTTTAAAATTCCAGTGGAACCAAAAAGTACCTGAAATGTCTAAGGCAATCCTCAGCAAAAAGAATAAAGTTGGAGGCATCAAACTGACAGACTTCAAATTATACTATGGGGCTACAATATCCAAATCAGCATAGTACCGGTACAAAAACAGACACATAAAACAAAGGAACAGAATAGAAAGCCCGGAAATAAAACTGCACACCTACAACTATCTGATCTTTGACAAGGCTGACAAAAACAAGTAATGAAGAAAGGACTCTTATATTCAATAAATGGTGCTGGAATAACTGGCTGGCCATATGCAGAAGATTGGAACCGGACCCCTTGCTTACACCATATACAAAAATCAACTCAAGATGAATCAAAGACTTAAATGTAAAACTCAAAACTATAAAAGTCCTGGGAGACAACCTAGGCAATACCATTCTGGGCATAGGAACGGGCAAAGATTTCATGATGAAGACACCAAAAGCAATTGCAACAAAAGCAAAATTTGACAAATGGAATCTAAACTAAATAGGTTCTGCACAGCAAAATAAACTATCAACAGAGTAAACAGACAACCTACAGAATGGGAGAAAATTTTTGCAAACTGTGCATCTGACAAAGGTCTAATATCCAGCATCTATAAGGAACTTAAACAGATTTACAAGAATAAAACAAACAACCCAATTAAAATGTGGGCGAAGAACATAAACAGATACTTTTCAAAAGAAAATATATATGCAGCCAATAAGGATATGAAAGAAAGCTCCATATCACTGATCATTAGATAAATGCAAATCAAAACCACAATGAGTTACCATCTCACACTAGTCAGAATGGTTATTATTGAAAAGTAAAAAAATAATGGATGCTGCCTAAATTTTGGAGCAAAAGGAATGCTCATACACTGTTGGTGGGAGTGTAAAGTAGTTCAATCATTGTGTAAAGCACTGTGGCGATTTCTCAAGGACCTAAAAGCAGAACTACCATTTGACCCAGTGAAGGAATATAAATCATTCTATCAAAAAGACACATGCAGGTGTATGTTCATTGCTGCACTATCCACAATAGCAAAGTAATGGAATCAGCCTAAATGCCCATCAGTGGTAGACTGGATAATGAAAATATGATACATATACACAGTGGAATACTATGCAACCATAAAAAATGTGATCGTGTCCTTTGTAGCAATATGGATGGAGCTGGAGGCCATTATCCTTAGCAAATTAACACAGGAACAGAAAATCAAATACTGCATGTTCCCACTTATAAATAGAAGCTAAATGATCAGAATATACGGACACATAGAAGGGAATAGACACTGAGGGCTACCTGTGGATGGAGAGTGGGAGGAGAAAGAGGATCAGAAAAAAACAACTAATGGATTGTAGGCTTAATACCTGTGTAACAAAGTAATCTGTATAACAGACCCCTGTGACATGAGTTTACCTACATAACAAATCTGCACATGTACCCCTGAACTTAAAATTAAAAGAAAAAAAGCCAGAGGGTATGGGGTAGCAGTGAGGAGATCTATACATATCAGCCTCTTCTGGTAGAAAGTAGGTGAAAGGAGACTGTTGAGAAGGCATAGAGGGCCAAGGAAAGGATATATGGCATATCCTTACAGGAATTTTCTTTCTTTTTTTTTTTTTTTTTGAGATGGAGTCTCTCTCTGTTGCCAGGCTGGAGTGCAGTGGCACGATCTTGGCTCACTGCAACCTCTGCCTCCCGCGTTCAAGTGATTCTCCTGCCTCAGGCTCCCAAGTAGCTGGGACTACAGGCATGTGCCACCACGCCCAGCTAAGTTTTGTATTTTCAGTAGAGACAGGGTTTCACCATGTTGGCCGGGCTGAGTCTTGATCTCTTGACGTCATGATCCGCCCGCCTCAGCTTCCCAAAGTGCTGGGATTACAGGCGTGAGCCACTGCGCCCAGCCTTATTTCACTTTTTGAAGACTAGTTTATAACTATTTTTCAGGACACTGAATTAGGAGGTAAATCACTTATCTCTTATAAATTACTGAATTAAAAGGAAAGACACACAGTGAGTGCCTCAAGGCAATGCTAATCTCTTTCAAAATGTTTATTTTGAAGATAAAAGAAATTCTGGAGAAAACAGTGGCAAAGACCCTTTTCAGGACAATCTGTGATAAATTGTTAATCTAAATCCTGTTTCTCAGAGGCCCTTCGGTAAATACAGCTATCTACTACCCTAGTTTAACACTTTTGTAAATCCCAGAAAGCCTGAGAAAAGTCATCAAAAATTAATACGAAGATGAAATATTAACACCATAAGACTCTTCCCAGAAATGTTGTATGTGGCAATTTCTATATGTCTATATAAAATTTACAATTTTCTTGCTTTCTCCAGACTCAAATAACAAAATACATACTTGAGCTAGAGTCATTTTTGTAAAATGATGGTTTGTGGCATATTTTAATTATAATTGCATGTTTAATTACATTCATATAGCTCCAAGTTTTAATATGAGTTTTCACGTTATCGTCAATAGATTCCCCCGATATTTCAAGAAAAACAGACATAAAACACAGAATGTTAGAGTCATTTAACTGAGTGCAAATACTTACATTTTTGCATAGATTCATTTGTGCTCTATCTGTACCCCATTATTTCCATTTTATGGTGATGACTGCTACAAAGATGAAAAACATAGGTTTTAAAATATAAGTATTTAACCTCTACATAACCTAATCCACAAGTTTTTTTTTAACTAATTTCAGTTAGTATCATTAGATAATAAAATATGTCCTGATATTATTCTTATCTTCGTACCACAGATTATTGTATTTTAATGTGTCAGCTATAACTAAACCACTTTTTTCTACTATTACAACCTTTAGAATCTGTTTCCTGACTTAAGCACATATGGAAAAAACATCCCGCAAGTGAAAGTTTCCCTTGCAAAAATGGCTGTTAAACAAATAAACCCTCACATTTCTAGAAAAGAGAAATCTACTCAGATAATACAGGTCAGAGTAAAAAACAGGCTTCAAATCAGATATCATAGAAAGTACCAAATGTGGATACTGGATAAAGTCTGACTGAAAACATGGTCATCCTCTCCAGTGCAAATTCTCTTTGAATTTATCACAAAATAATAAATCTCAAGTGGTACTGAAAACTTGGAATATCTATTTTTTCTATTAACCTTGTAATTTGAGAAATTCACTAAATACAGAAAACAGGAAACAGTTTCACCTAAACCACGGCCCAAAAGACATACTGAAGAGGACACTGTGACAGATGTTGAATGGTACCAAAGGATGCTTTGAGCCCAGAGTCAACACCGACAAACAGTTGGGGAGACTCCCAGAGAAAGGACTTTTTTGGGTAAGTGCCTGTGGAATAGGTGGACAGAGTTCTTTCCTTCCCTGTGCATCAGCTTCATTTGCGCTCAGAACAGCATTGCATGGGAGAGTGCCTAGATCACTGACGCCAGACATAATCAGAAATTTCTGGCACAGTCTACCAGCAGTTTTTTTTCCCACTGTCTCGTGAGGCCAGCTCTGATGTCAGAACATACATCCACATCCAGGCAAGCAGAAATAATAAAAAATATGAGAAGGTAGCAAAATAAAATCACCAAAATTGTAAGAAAATATGGTTTAGTAACGTAAGTTAGCAATTTGACAAGAAGCTAATCCCAATATTTTAGAAAGTAAACAGAAGACTCTTAGATGAATATAATTAGTATCTTCAGAGTGAGCCAAAGTATTACAAAAATATTAGAAATAAAGGGACTTATTACAGATATAGAATATTAAACAAGTATAAACTAATGCTGTGTAAAAATTTATGTCAGTAAAATTAAAGGCTAAATGAAATAGATAATTTTCTAGGAAAATATAAATTACCTGTATTGGCTCTAGAGTAATAGAAAATAGGAATTAATGAATAACTATAGACACAATGGAAAAGACAGAAAAGACCTACTCTTATAAAAATGGAACCATGCAGACATGTAGTTTTAGGCTGGAGGAAGAGCAAAATCTGCCTACTCCTAACAAAGAAAATGAGAAATAGAAATGGTGATTTTATCTTAGATGATATTAGCAGCAATAATTTCAGACTTTATAAAGGATGCCACGTCCATTAAATATTGGACCATTTTGATAGAGAATACTGAAAGAGATCATCACCCACTACAGATAATGAGCGGACCTGTCATTGTAGTAGATTTCCAAAGTGATTAGTACCATCCAGTGGAAATTTAACTAATCTTGTGTTAGATATTCAAGGTCTAGTGTGTAGCATGACTGAAGAAGGCTTCTTTTTCCTCTTGTAGTGGCAAGAGAGTTGGGATTGAAGAAAATAAAACTATACGTATTCAATTTTTGTAACAAGACAGCTTACCACCCTCCTCTTTATGTTAGCCTAAAGTATTCACCTGGTCTCTTTCCACATTAAATTCTGTAAATAACTGGGGCCAGAAAGAACTTCTCACATTCAAGGGTGTGCGTCAAAGTTAAAGAACATGGTGCAATTAAAACAACAACAACAACAACAACAAAAACCAACAAACAATTGAAGCATTTATACCACTGGAAAAAAACCTATTTAAATGAAGAACAGTTTTCAGAATGTTGAATTAAATGTAATAGAAAAAAATAGAAGCATTTAAGTAATTGGAGAGAAAGAGATATACATGGAAGTTTGCCAAAATAGATTCACTACATTCTTTCTTGGGGTTCATGTAGAGGAGAATAGAACAAATAGAACAGAAACTATATTTAAAGACACAGCCATGAAAAAGATTCTTGAAATAAAAAGAATACTTGGTTCAATTCAATGGATATTGTATTCCATTTAAAATTGCCTCCAATTTATTAATACTAAGACCTTTTCACAGAAATTTCCTATGATTAAAACTAAAGCAAAGATTTTTATGGCATAGACACTACCAAAACATATATAAAATAAAATATTAACTCCACCTTAAGAGGTACTTGTTAGGTTAATTTTAACCTTCTCTACAGCATTTTCAATGTAATAAGGAAGTAAAGCAATTCTAGGAAGACCAAGTAGAGAAAGTGTGACTAAAATTTTGGACCATTCTACATTTTGAATATCTCTAAAGGTAGCAGATATTTTCAGCCAGGTAATAATTCAGGCAAGATAATTTCTACAAACTCTTCTTCAAGAAATTACTGGAGGATGCATTTCAACTAACTTAGAAATAAATGCAAAGACTGTGGTTAAGCCTAATGTCATTTAAATGTTGAAGTAAGACTTTCATATCTAGGAAAACTGTGGTTACAGAGCAAGTTATGTGACAAGGCAGAAATAACACTATTAATATCAAATGTTAGATGATAGAGGGAAAAGAAAAGGGAGGTTTATAAAATCCTGATTTCATAGTTTTAAAATGTGGTAAAGTTTGCAGACACCAACATGCTGATTAAACCAGGTAATAGTGGCATAAGAATATACGAGGTAAAAATAATTACTAGAAAAATAATAAAATAACTCATGTAAATTAGGTGGTAAATGGAAGGAACTGGAGTCAGAGGGAGTGAAGTAAGCTGATATTCTAATTGCTTGTAGTGGTGAGTCAATAAATATTGTATAATAAAAGGAAATTAACATTGTTATAAAAAGTTGAGACTATAAAAATTCAATCTTCTGAGAAGTAAACCACATAAGCACTTACAGAAAGATAGAGCATGAGAAAACACATATTTCATACTAAAGAATAAAAACATTTGAAGCATCTCACACCTGTTAGGATGGCTATTGTCAAAATGACCAAGAGATAGGAAGTGTGGGAGAAAAGGAATTCTTGCATACTGTTAGTGGGAATGCAAATTGGCAGAGTTATTATGGAAAAGCTATTATGGATGTTCCTCAGAAAATTAAAAATAGAAGTATCATATGACCCAGAAATTTCACTGCTGTGTATGTCTCCAAAAGAAATGAAATCAGTATTTCAAAGAGATATATGCACAAAGACACACAAAGAAATGTTAGACTTAAAAGAGAAGAAAATTCTGTCATTTGCAACATCATAGATAAATCTGGAGTACATTATGCTTAATGAAATAAGCCAGACACAGACAATCACTGTATGATCTCACTGATATGTAGAATCTAAAAGTCAAACTTACAGAATCAAAGAGAATGCCAGGGGCTCAAGTGGAGTCAGGATTGGGAGATGTTTATTACAGGGTAAAAAGTTTTAGTTAGACTGGGTGCGGTGGCTCATGCCTGTAATCCCAGCACTTAGGGAGGCCGAGGCAGGCAGATCATGTGAGATCAGGAGTTCAAGACCAGCCTCGTCAACATGGCAAAACCCTGTCTCTACTAAAAATACAAAAATTACTCGGATGTGGTGGCAGGTGCCTGTAATCCCAGCTACTCAGGAGGCTGAGGCAGGAAAATTGCTTGAACCCAGGAGGTAGAGGTTGCAGTGAGCTGAGATTGTGCCACTCCACTCCAGCCTGGGTGACAGAGGGAGACTCTGTCTCAAAACAAAACAAAAAAAAAAAAGTTTTAGTTAGGCAGGATAAGTTACGGGAGTCTAATGTACAATGATGGTGATTATAGTTGATAATACTATATTATATATCTTAAATTTGCTAGAGAGTAGATTGTAAATATTCTCACCCCCCCACACACACACAAGAGCACTATGTGAGGTTATAGGTGTGTCAATTAACTTAATTATGGTAACAATTTCACAGTGTTTGCATATATCAAATAATCACTGTATACCTTAAATAAATGTTTTATTTATTGATTATACATCAATAAAGCTGGGAAAAGCTCATAAAAACATTTAAAATAAGAAACCAAACATAAAATAGAAATTAGAAGACACAGGAAGAACTATCACAGGGTAAATCCCAAAACTAGGGTTCAGCCTTGGAGGCCATGTGGCTTCTTGATTTCTCGCAGAAAGGAATTCAAGAGTCAGCTGACAGAATAAAGTGAAAGCAAGTTTATTAAGAAAGTAAAGGAATAAAAGGGCAGATACTCCATAGTCAGAACATCCCTGAGGGGTGCTGATTGGTTATTTTTGTGGTTATTTCTTGATCATACTCTAAATATGGGGTAGATTATTATTAAGTTTTACAGAAAAGAGTGGGGAATTCCTGGAACTGAGGGTTCCTCCCCCTTTCAGACTACATTAGGTAGCTTCCAGATGTTGCCATGGCATTTGTAAACTGTCATGGCACTAGTGAGTGTCTTTTAACAAGCTAATGCATTATAATTACTGTTTAATGAGCAGTGAGGACCGTAAGAGGTTGTTTTTATTGCAATCTTGGTTTTGATGGGTTTTGGCTGGCTTCTTTACCACATCATACTTTATCAGTGGAGTCTTTGTTACCTGTGTCTTGTGAAAGCAGTCCTGCAGAACTTCCATCTCAGAACATTTTGCCATGAGAAATTTACTACTAAGAATTCACTCGCTCATTTTTTATTTCTTCTGGACAATGTAAAGTAGTGAAAAACCCATACATATAATCCATCTCTGATCTCATAGATCTCATATCTTGTGAGCCACAGATAAATAATAAGTAATCAAACAAATACATTATGTATTTTGTGAAAATGTTAAATAACATAAAGAAAAATAAACAAAGATAAGAGACAAGAAAGTGATTGAGATAGAGGATGAGGGAGAATTTCTAGATAAAAGTACTCAAATAAGAAAGTGTAAACCAAAAAGTATCTGAGACTGATCTCAATCTATTTAGAGATTTATTTTGCTGAGCTTAAAGACATACCTGGAGAAAAGGAACACAAAATCATTGAAACAGACTGTGGTCTCTGCCTTTTTCCAAAGTTGATTTTGAGGGCTTCAATATTTAAAAGGCAAAAGCTGGCTGGAGGGAAAGGAGGGAGGTGTGATCACATTACTGAATCCACATGTTGTGATATAGTTTGGCTGTTTCCCCACCCAAATATCATATTGAATTGTAGATCCCATAATCCCTTGGTGTCATGGGTGGGACCCAATGGGAGAGAGAATTGAATCATGGGGGTGGGTTTTCCCATGCTGTTCTCATGATAGTGGATAAGTCTCACAAGATCTTATGGTTTTATAAAGGGCAGTTCCCCTGCACACACTGTCTTGCCTGCCACTATGTAAGATGTGCCTTTGCTCCACCTTCGCCTTTCACCATGATTGTGAAGCCTCCCCAGCCATGTGGAACTGTTAGTCCATTAAACCTCTTTTTCTATATATATTAACAATTTCAAGTATTTCTTCATAGCAGTATGAAAATGGACTAATACAGTAAATTGGTACCAGTAGAGTAGGGTACTGCTATTAAGATACCTGAAAATGTGGAAGCAACTTTGGGATTGGGTAACAGGTAGAGATTGGAAGAATTTGGAGGGCTCAGAAGAAGACCCTCCAAGGAAGGAAGATGTGGTAAAGTCTGAAGCTTCCTAGAGACTTGTTGAATGGTTTTGACCAAAATTCTGATAGTGATATGGACAATGAAGTCCAGGTTGAGGTGGTCTCAGATGAAGATGAGGAACTTACTGGAACTGGAGCAAAGGTGATTCTTGCTGTGCTTTAGCAAAGAGAGTGGTAGCATTTTGCCCTGCTTTAGAGATCTGTGGAACTTTGAACTTGGGAGAGATGATTTAGGGTATCTGGCAGAAGAAATTTCTAAGCAGCAAAGTGTTCAAGAGGTGACTTTGATGCTCTTAAATGCATTCAGTTTTATTCATTCACAAAGATATGGTTTGGAATTGGAACTTATGTTTAAAGGGGAAGCAGAGCATAAAAGTTTGGAAAATTTGCAGTCTGACACTGTGATAGAAAAGAAAAACCCATTTTCTGAGGAGAAATTCAAGCTTGTTGGAGAAATCTGCACAAGTAATGGGGAACCAAATGTTAATTGCCAAGACAATGGGGAAAATGTCTCCAGGGCATGTTAGAGTTCTTCATGACAGCCCCTCCCATCACAAGCCTGGAGGCCTAGGAGGAAAAAATGGTTCTGTAGGCTGGGCCCAGGGCCTTGCTACTTTATGCAGTCTTAGGATATGTATCTCAGCCATGGCTGAAAGGGCTCAATGTACAGTTCAGGCTGTTGCTTCAGAGGGTGCAAGCCCCAAGCCTTGGTGACTTACATGTGATGTTAGGCCTGCAGGTGGAGAGAAGAATTGAGGTTTGGTAACCTCTGTCTAGATTTCAAAGGAGGTATGGAAAAGCCTGGATGTCCAGGCAGAGGTGTGCTTCAGGGGTGGATCCCTCATGAAGAACCTCTGCTAGGGCAGTGTGAAAGAGAAATGTGGGGTCAGAGGCCCCCACACAGAGTCCCCACTGGGGCACTGCTGCCTGTTGGAGATGTGAGAAGGAGGCCACCATCATCCAGACCCCAGAATGGTAGATCCACTGACAGCTTGTACCATGCACCTGGAAAAACCAGAGAAACTCAATGCCAACTCATGAAGCAGCCTTGAGGGTGGCTGTACCCTGAAAACCCACAGGGGCAGAGCTACCCAAGACCATGGGAACCCTCTTCTTGCATCAGCATGACCTGAATGCAAGACATGGAGTCAAAGGAGATTATTTCAGAGCTTTAAGATTTGACTCTCCTGCTGGATTTTGAAATTTCATGGGGCCTGTAGCCCCTTTGTTTTGGCCAATTTCTCCCATTTGGAGTGGGTGTATTCACTCAATACCTATATCTCCATTGTAGGAAGTAGCTAACTTGCTTTTGATTTTACAGCCTCATAGGCAGAAGGGACTTGCCTTATCTCAGATGAGACTTTGGACTGTGAACTTTTGAGTTAATGATGAAATGAGTTGAGACTTTAGGTGGATTGTTGGAAAGGCATAATTGGTTTTGAAATGGGAGGACATGAGATTTGGGAAGGGGCCGGCCAGAATGATACTGTTTGTGTGTGTCTCCCCAAATCTCATTTTGAACTGCAGCTCCTAAAATGCCCATGTGCCATGGGTGGAACCCAGTGAGAGGTAATTGTATCATGGGGGGTGGGTTTTCCTGTGTTGTTCTCATGATAGTAAGATCTTATGGTTTTATAAAGGGCAGTTCCCCAACACATACTCTCTTTCCTCCCACCATGCAATATGTGCCTTTGATCCTCCTTTGTCTTCCACCATGATTGTGAGGCCTCCCTAGCCATGTGGAACTGTGAGTCCATTAAACCTCATTTTCTTCATAAATTACCCCATCTTGGATATTTCTTCATAGCAGTATGAAAATGGACTAACACAAATTGCAAGATAAAAGAAGCAGGTAGAGGAATAGTCCGTTATGTATTTTTCTCCCACTCAGTAAATCAGCACTTCACATCAGATAAAGTGAACACTGAATAGCTACCTGTGGAGATATTTGGCATTCCTCCCCCTCTCAGACCACATTTGGGTAAATTCTATTTGTTTAAGAACAAAAGGAAAGGCAGTTTCTTGCATGTCTCAGCTTTTAGCTTATTTATTTATTTTTTTTCCTACTGGCATAGTGAGGTGTGGTCCTGAGATTTTATTTTATTTTATTTTTTCACAAAAGTGATACCACAGCAGAGACCTGAATGAAATGAGAAAGCAAGGCAACCAAAGCTCTCCTGGAAGACATTTCCAGGTGAAAGTTACAGCTAATGCCAAGGCATTGAGGGGAAACTACTAGGCTACTGCAGTTAGAGTGTGGTAAGAGCATCAGGGTAGATAGGAACAGAAAGGAAATTGCAGTCTCCAGTCTAAACAAGGGCCAATAGTAAGTCTTTTTATGTGGTATTTGCTCCAGAGAATGCTGTGACCAAAGTATTCATTTATTACTGTAGATGCCAGGAGTATTGGCTGCTGATGGCATATGAATGACCCTTAGAAGAATGGGTATGGCTAACCCAAAGTGCTACCCATTTTCTGAGGCCATAGCATCAAATTAATGGTTGATGTAATTGTACAACGGCCCTTGAAAAACCATGGGATGACTTCAAAGAGCTAGTCTAACTTCAGTGCTCCCCATGGAATGGATACAGGCCTTCTTTTCAATTGTGTCACAGTACAATTTCTGTACTTAATCTTGCTTTCCACACTTCTTTATAGATGTTTTCCCCAATGCACTCTCCAATAAACCACTAGCAGACAAAGCTTCGTCACTGAGTTTGATTCTAGGAAACCTAATCTAAGACATATGCATGAAGAAATTACTCCTTGATAGTAAAACCCATTGAACACTTTTGACAAGGGGGATAACATGATCTGCTACATATATTGAAATTTCACATGTGATGTTGTGTAGAGAAAAGACCACAGGGAGGCAAGCATGAAAACAGAGAGGCAAATTAGGGAGTCTGCAATGAAGTGGCTGTGACTGCCTGAGGAGTTCTTCCTGCCTGCTGGAAAATGAAAGACCACAGCATTGTAGTAGAGAAAGAGTTTAACAGATATGAGAGTGGCCATGCCACGTGGGAAATGGAGTTTGTCCTCAAATTATCTCCTCCAAAGCTCCTATATTAGGTATTTTTCAAATGCAGTTTGGGGGAAGGGGCAGAGGTGGCTAGGCTCACTGCTGATTGGTTGGGACAGAGAGGAAATCATAAGCTTAAAGCTGTCTTCCTGAGGGCTCGAACGCCTTCTAGGTGGGGCCACGGGAGCAAGGTTGGTGAGTCCAGGTGAAGCAATGGGTGTCAGACATCCAAAAAAAAAAAAAAAAAGACCCTGAACAGATATCTCAAAAGGCCAATCTATAATAACGTTTTTATATGAAGAAATAATTGGGGATGTTACATATTTTATAACCTCCAGATTCATGGCTGACAATAATTTATGTCTGAGTCTTAGTAGGTCTCAGGCTCTTCTCCTCACCCTGGCCTGCTGGCCTCCCATTAGCTTCACAAAATGAGCTTCTGAGTTTTGCGGCAAGGCCTATTATCATTTAAATTATAGCCTAAATGTCTTTTAAAGTTAGCTTGGACCAATAGCCTGGGAATAATCGAGAGTAATGCAAAATGGTGAATGGGTTAGTTCAGTTTGCTGTTAGAATTTTCTCACTGATCCAATTTTTGCAAAGACAGTTTCATAGTCAGGAATATTTATGACACCAGAAAGTTAATGAAGCAAAAGCTACGGAAATACAAGGAGAAATAAATGAAAAGACAGAAGTATTGTGTGGGATTAATTCATCTCTTTCACCCAAGGTCAATCAAGTAGAAAATAAGTAATAATAGGAAACCTAAATTACATGCTTATATGATTACTAAGGTAGCTTTAACTGATGTACTGTGCCCTGTATTTTGAAAACAAAGACTATACCTTTACTATTGGCTAGTAATAAAAATCATCCAAATATAAAAGTTTCTAAAGAAAACATAAACATGTTTCAAAAGGCAGAAAAAGTACAGGTCTCCATCACAATGCTGCAAAACCAGAAATTCATTGCAGAAATAGAAACAAAAGCAAAAAAAAAAAAAAAAAAAAAAAAAAAAAAAAAAAAAAAATCCCTGAGGCATGCATTGTATAGAAGAGAAAATATAGATATTCCAGAATATCTAGAAATATAGAAATAATTATTATATTTCAGACCTAAAAAATATACAGAGATATTTTCAGAGAAAAAGATCATGGCCTTAAATGTATGTAAAAGCATGAAATAATGCAAATAAACTATTATCTAATGTAACACTATATTTCAAGCCTATGGATTATAAATGCAGATTTGTTTGGAGAAAAAAATTGACTAGTGTTTAAATAAAATGAATAAAAATCATGGCCACACTTTAAATATACCTCAAGGTCAACTGCCCATACCCATGTAGCCAACATGTAAATCATCCTGATTTTCTTGAAATGTTAGCTGCAATTATAAATTATAAACAAAGCATAAAATGTCAGTTTTATACCTTTGTCAGTGTGAGTCAGTGAAATTAAACCGATCAGTTACAGACAAATCAGCTTAAACAGCTCTACTTATCTCAAAAAGGATGCTTACACATAACAGCCAATCACATAAAAGGTCAAATACTTCCTTCTTTTAGCTTAATAAGCTGTGTTGTAACTGTTATGAACAGGGCCACATCACTTTCCGTTTGTAGTTCCCTGATCCTTGAACTGTTCTTTTATACGAACAATAAACTGTAAAAAAAAATTTTTTTTTTTTTTGAGACAGAGTCTCGCTCTGTTGCCCAGCCTGGAGTGCAGTGGTGCGATCTCAGCTCATCGCAAGCTCCACCTCCCAGGTTCATGCCATTCTCCTTCCTCAGCCTCCTGCGTAGCTGGGACTACAGGTGCCTGCCACCATGCCTGGCTAATTTTTTGTATTTTTAGTAGAGACAGGGTTTCACCATGTTAGCCAGGATGGTCTCAAACTCTTGACCTCGTGTTCCACCTGCCTTGGCCTCCCAAAGTGCTGGGATTGCAGACGTAAGCCACCGCGTCTGGCCGAACTTTAAACATTTTTAAAAATTTTGACCTGATTTTATTTTGACCCTAGCTACCTGGAAAATCAGTAAAGCTGGATTCTTAACTCTCTCTATACACCAAAGTAAATTTCAGATAAAACCAGATATAAGTGCAAAATATGAATTCACATAAGTACTCACACTAAATTCAAGACTGAAAATAAACTAAACTTTGAAAGAAGAAGTTCCTCAGGCATAACCCAGGAGTTATAAATAATGACACCTTAACAATTTGAAGTCATTGCATACAAAAGTGCCAGAAACCATCACCACTATCACAACAACACAAACAAAAAACCTAGTAAACTGGGGGGAAATTCGATCACACATTTAATACACACAGGGCTAATTTATTCTGTATTTAATAAATCCTTGCAACTCTATAAAACAAGTAACCCAGGAAAACATGGGACAAAGATCATGACTAAATTACAGGAAGTAAAGATGTATTGTAACATAAAAACATGCTTAATGTTTCTAAGAAAAATACAAATTAAATAATTTAGAAGACACTATCTTTAACCTATTGTTAGTCTAACATTGAGTAGAAGACTGTGTTGGCAAGGGTATGGGGAAGCAGACCCACTTTAAAGTTGTTGGTAGGAATGGAAATTAATACAATCTCCCTGGAGGGCAAATTGACCGTATCTCTCAATGTTTAAAATTCTCTTATCCAGAAATTTCACTTCCAAAAGTTTAACCACCTGATGGACTCACACATACGTGCAACAATATGTATACAAGACTATTAACAGAAGCCTTTTTTAGTAAAACAAAAGACTGGGAAAAACCTAAATACCTATCTCCAGATGTTAATATGGCACAACTGCTAAGTGATGTTAAGAAGTTGAAAAAGAGCGAAGTGCTATTCTTTCTAAGAAGGAAGCAAGGATTGTATGTGTATGTGCATACGATGTATATGTATATGTAACGACACACAAATCTGTTTTGAGAGTTTGCCTCTGGGGAGGCAAGATGGTGGACTAGTTTTCACTACATATCTTTTGGGCTCTTTGAAGTTAACTTGCTTATGTTGTCTTTAAAGATAATTCAGAAAATATGAAAGCTGCAGATTTATAGGGAAGTTCTCTTAAACTTTCAAAAAATATGTACCATTGCTGATATTATAAATTGCTCCAGAGTACATAGAAACCTGGAAAGTTTTTCATCTCATTACAAAAGCCCAGCATAATAAAGTTTGAGAATGTTGGGTTAAAAAAAGTGAGATAGTATAGCATACACATGGACAATGGCTAGACTATATATGACTATAGAACACTGACCCACAACCTCTGCAGCAACTAGCCCAGAATGGTTAGGACTTGTTCAGCTCAAGTCAATAACTGCCAGCTTCTCCATTTTCACTGGGCTGTGTCCGAAATTGGTGGGTTCTTGGTCTCGCTGACTTCCAGAATGAAGCCGTGGTTACAGTTCTTAAAGATGGTGTGTTCAGCGTTTGTTTCTTCAGATGTTCAGATGTGTCCAGAGTTTCTTCCTTCTGGTGGGTTCATGGTCTCCCTGGCTTCAGGAGTGAAGCTGCAGACCTTTGCGGTGAATGTTACAGCTCTTAAAGACAGCACTGACCCAAAGTGAGCAGCAGCAAGATTTATTCCAAAGAGAGACAGAACACAGCTTCCACTGTCTGCAATGAGACCTGAGACCGTTGCCACCACCGGCTCGCACAGCCTGCTTTTCTTCCCTTATCTGACCCCACCCACACCCTGCTGATTCGTCCATTTTACAGAGAGCTGATTGGTCCATTTTACTGAGAGCTGATTGGTCCGTTTTGACAGGGTGCTGATTGGTACGTTTACAAACCTTGAGCTAGACACAGTGCTGATTAGTGCATTTACAATCCTTTAGCTGGACACAAACATTCTCCAAGTCACCACAGATTAGCTAGATACAGAGCACTGATTGGTGCATTTACAATCCTCCAGCTAGACATAAAAGTTCTCCAAATTCCCACCCAACTCAGGAGCCCAGCTGGCTTCGCCTAGTGGATCCCACACCAGGGCTGCGGGCAGAGCTGCCATCCAGTCCTGGGCCAGGCACCTGCACTCCTCAGCCCTTGGGTAGTTGATGGTACAGGGAGCCGTGGAGCAGGGGGCAGTTCCCCTGGGGGAGGCTCCTGCGGTGCCTGAGCCTATGGTGGTAGGGGTGGTGGGGGGTGGTAGGG
>NW_016805834.1:236590-242091 GCF_001698545.2 Rhinopithecus bieti
TGGGGGGTAGAGGGCATGGGGGTGGAGGGCATGGGGTGGAGGGTTGGGGTGGAGTGGGAGACTCAGGCCTGGCTGGCTGCAGGTCCTGAGCCCTGCTTGGCAGGGAGCCAGGCTGAGTCCTGGTGAGAATTTGAGTGCGGTGTGGGGTGTGGGCGGGCCAGCAGTGCTGGGGGACCTGGGCCACCCTCTGCAGCTGCTTGCCTGGGTGCTAAGCCCCTCATTGCCGGGGCCAAGGTGACAGCCTGCCGCTGGGGCAGGCCGAGCCCTCGCCCACCCGGAACTTGCACTGGCCCGCAAACACCCCAGTTCCTGCCCCAGACTCTCCCTCCACACCTCCCCACAAGCAGAGGGAGCAGGCTCTGGCCTCAGCCAGCGCAGAGAGGGGCTCCCACAGTGCAGTGGTGGGCTGAAGGTCTCCTCCAGCACGGCCAGAGCAGATGTGGAGGCTGAGGTGCCCAGAGCGAGCAAGGGCTGCTAGCACTTTGTCACCTCTCACTGCTACCAACTCAGGGCCAACCAAAAAAGCCAAATACATTCTGGGATCCAATCACATGAGATTCTCCACTTCTAGTTGTCACACCTTCAGCTTTTCCATGGCAACATCTTCCAATCAGAGCATACCTGAAAGCCTTCCACTTTTTCACTATGATTCAGCTTTCAAATTCCCCTGCCTGCCTTTAAATCTCTGCTAAATACAAGTGATGATGGCTGACCCTCTTGCTATACCAAGATCCAAATAAATAGTCTCTGTTTCTTCTCTTTTAGATGGTCTTTGTTATTTTCACAGCAGTTAAACAGGTCTCTTGAATGCTGGCCTTCACAGAGGCTTTGACATGGGAATGTGTCCCGTACACCTCTAGTCCTGGGAGGCAAATGTAATTTTTCTTATATTTATCCTACCATGCATTCTTCTTTTTCTTGGAGCACATTCTGGAAAATGTGTTCATGCAAATTGTTCCCAGTGCAATTCTTTTTAGTTTCTTAATTACCCCTCTGGAACAATAAATAATGGAGCCTGGGCAAATATGAAGAAATTTGTGCTTTTTCCCCACATTCATTTGTAAGTCTAATTGTATTGGGCTGAACTTACATTAGATATAAGTGATACTATAATTTTAAATTAAATCATGACATATACTGCATTTCTTTTCTTAATAAAAGGAGGGATGATTGCTGTACCATCATCACTCATTTATAAGCAGTTATAAAACAAATATCCTTGATTTCTCTCTTTAGCCACTTGTATTTTCTGCATTTGAATGCTGATGCATGGCAAAGATTGTTTGCCTTTTCCCTTGTCATTTTCAATTCCTCCCTTCTACTGAAGGTGAAATCCAGATAAATAAGAGGCTTAATTCTCCATGTTGAAAATAGAGAATAAACTCCCCCATCACCTTTTTTTCTTTTAAAAGAAAATTCACTTAGAAACTTGTAATTGTAAACTCTTTCTCTGTGACTTTGAAATGTACAAAAATACTTCCAAAACGTAAATAAGTCTCTTGCTACCTTCATGACCCAGGAAGATCTCTTTCAAAAACCTGAGAGCCTTATCTTGGAAATGTGACCATCAAGGAAGATAGCATCCCTATGTCCCAGTTTCTGTGGGAGAGCTAGAGCCTAACTTGGATGGATGCTTGCACCTTATGACTATCTTCTGTCATAATGATATGGGAAGTTTATTATTCCTTTGGACAAAGCCAATTAACTAACACAAATGGTCACCCCAATTCCCACTTAAATTTAGAATAAACTGTTACAGAAAGGGGTCCGGATCCAGACTCCAAGAGAGTTGGATCTTGTGCAAGAAAGAATTCAGGACGAGGCCGTAGAGTAAAGCAAAAGCAAGTGTATTAGGAAAGTGAAGGAATAAAAGAATGGCTACTCCAAAGAGCAACTGCGAGGGCTGCTGGTTGCCCATTTTTATGATTATTTCTTGATAATATGCTAAACAAGGGATTGATTATTTATGCCTCCCTTTTAGACCATATAGGGTAAATTTTTGATGTTACCATGGCATTTGTAAACTGTCATGTTACTGGAGTGTAGCAGTGAGGACAAGAAGTCACTCTTGTTGGCATCTTAGTTTTGGTTGGTTTTGGCCAGCTTCTTCACAGCTAAAGGTAGCAAGAGACTTATTTAGCTTCTTTACGGCCAACTGTTTTATCAGCTAGGTCTTTATGACCTGTAGCTTGTGCTGACCTCCTATCTCATCTGTGACTTAAGAATGCCTTAACTGTCTGGGAATGCAGTCCAACAGGCCTTATTTTACCTAGCCCTATTCAGGATGGAGTTGCTGTGGTTCAAATGCCTCTAACAAAACTTATGTGCAACAAATGGTGCTGTCAAATTCTCTTACCTGAGAACTAATTGTTTATCTCAGAACCACATATATAATGGGTTGAAACTGCGTGGCTCTATAAATGTTCGTGAGACCCCTTTCTGTCTACAATGTCTTAGCATATTGCCTGGGATGCACACCACACTCTGGTTTAATGCTTATTCAATAATAAATAAAACTTTTTTTTTTCTCCTCTACGTTTGTGGAGTGTTTTTCTGGGTTGGGAGAGGATTTTGTTTTTAATTATACTTCCCCAACACTACCTTTCCCTGAAAGTGGTATTTCTAGATGGCTTGGATGATAACAGAGACTCTGGGTTACCAGGCTGTAGATGGGTATGCCAAGACAGAGCTGAGGAAATGAATAAGGTAGTCCTTTGGAAATAATCAATAGATGGTGCCTGAGGGAGCTTACGTGCAGTTCCAGTTGTATTATATAGAGAAGACTGTTATGATTGAGAGAGTAATAGAGAGAACAAAAAATGTTTCTGAACTCCTAGTTAAGGAAATGGAAGAAGGAAGGCGAGCCTGACAAAGAGAAAATGAAGAAAAAAACCTTGAAGGTGCAGGTTAGTGGAGAAAGGTCTTCAAGACACAACAGTTTCAAATAGTTGTTAGTTTTAGTTACTTCTGTGAAGAGGATGAGAATGAGAACAGAGAAATCTGTCATTTGTATGTCAAGTAGAAAGTTTTTTGTAGACAAAAAATTTGTTAAAGTAGTGGGTATTTAAGCATTTTGAAACTACTTCTGTTTTCAAGCTTAACAGGAATGAGGCAGAATTCCTTTCAAGAATTTTATAGAGCTTATTGAAGACAACTATCCTATACCTTTGTATTCTCTTCTTTAGACTAAACTGTGTAATTCACTTCAGTTCTGTCTTTGCTGAGGCTTCTATTATTCAGTTTTCCTGACACCTTCCACACATACTTCAGCTAGTCAATACTCACCTTAAAAATATTCTCTAGTCTTTTCTAATATTCTACTAATATTAAGACCTTTCCAGATTACATTCTAACTCTTTTTAAAAAATAACTGACATTACATATTTATTGATTCAGGCTAAAGTTATAGTTATTTGGGGCAGCTATAACATGGTTGGTTAATTTTGAACTTGCCATTTCATAGAACATGGAACCTTTGTTAAACTAAATTCTTCCATTCTAGACTTGGCAATTTAAAAAATCTAAATATTGGGATTTTATTTTTTCATATTCACTTTTATCTGGCTAGAATCAGCTTATTACTTCTAGCAGAACTTTTTGAAAATCAATGTGTTATTGAAACTATCAGCTGTGCTCTCAATTCTGTATTATTAATGAATTTAATAAGTATGTCTTTTATTTTTCCTCTGGATGAGACATTGACTTTCAATCTCTATTCTCCAGAACAATCCACTATTCAAAAAGAAAGCAGGAATTACAAATTTCAAAATGTTACTCAATACAGATATTATTATAGTATATTATTAGGTAAAGTGTTTCTTCAGCTCACATGTATATTATTTATATTAAAGTATTTTTTCAACTCATATGTATATTATTTACATATGCCAGGCACTGTTCTAAATAGAAATACTAACCCAGTTAACTTTTATCATAGCCCTATGAGGTATTGCCATTATTATTCCCATTTACAGATTACTAAACTGAGGTAGAAACTGTTACATAATTTGTCCAAAATTAGTCTTAGATAATAAATAGCAGAGGCAGAATCTGAACCTAGAAATTCTCACTCCATACAAGTGCTGTATAACCAAGCTCGATCTCTGTTCCATGCCAATGTATAACTCTGCAGCAACATCACACTTTTATTACAAATTCAGTATTACTGTTAGTAACGATAGACAAGTCAATGTTATTGTTAGTAGGGATAACACCTTTGGAAGTATGATTAAATGCTTTTTATGTTTATGCTCAGAAATTTGGTTTGTCACATATTAGTCCTAGAAAACCCATTTTTAAAATAGTAGTAGTTAAATAGCAGAGCATAAGAAAGACATTGTGAAATGAAAAGTGATTTAATTTCCATAACTGGATTTGAGCCTTTTTACTTTGGAATAAAACTGTAAGCACTTAAATATTTTGAGCTTAATCATATATTAAGATAGAGGGAATTCACACCTCTCTTGGTATTAAATTGTTCAGGCTGTCTGGCTTCACAGCAGTTTACAAGAAGCTAGTGAATTGATTTACAGCATGAAGGCTATCTTTGCAACCACAGAAGCTAGCTCGTTTATTATTTGGTAATTGGAATCTTAGATTGTGAAACACAGTAAAATCTTTAGTGAGAAGAACACGCCCTCACAATCTGTTGTTCACATACAGAGCTCATATGAAATTTAAAGTAAATCATCTGAAAAATAAAGATACTTTAAGATGAAAACAGAGTCACATTTACTCTCACTTTCTGTGTTCAGCCATTATCTCAGACTGGTTTTCAAAATGTTTTTGTTAGCACACATATATTAGAAAAACTGCTAGGTAAACTGTAACACAAATGAGGATGTCTGTAGAGACAGACATGAAGATAGGAACAATAGACACTGTGGAGGTAGGGGAAAAAGGCAGGTGTGGGTCGAAAAACTACCTACTAGGTACTGTGCTTAGTGAGTTGGGCACTTAGTAAGATAGTGATCTGGGCAATGGAATCTCTACCCCAAACCTCAACATCACACAGCATATCCATGTGTACCCATGAGTCTAAAATAAAAGTTGAACCTGTAATCCCAGGACTTTGGGAGGCTGAGGCAGGCAGATCACGAGGTCAGGAGATCGAGACCATCCTGGCCAACACGCTGAAACCTCTTCTCTACTAAAAAAAAAAAAAAAAAAAAAAAATTAGCCGGGCATGGTGGCAGGTGCTTGTAGTCCCAGCTTCTCTGGAAGCTGAGACAGGAGAATGGAGTGAACCCGGGAGGCGGAGCTTGCAGTGAGCCAAGATTGCGCCACTGCACTCCAGCCTGGGTGATAGAATGAGATTCTGTCTCAAAGAAAAAAAAAGAAAGAGAAAAAGGAAAGCTGAAATGATAAAAAAAAAAAAAGATGGTTTTATTCCTCTTAAAAGAAAATTTAAATATAATAATGACAAAACTTGTATGTTGTATTTGTTCCTGACATTGTTCTTGCAGTCCTGATAATTTATTTTAAATATTTAATTATTATTT
>NW_016805834.1:242175-249120 GCF_001698545.2 Rhinopithecus bieti
CAAGATGGTTTTATTCCTCTTAAAAGAAAATTTAAATATAATAATGACAAAACTTGTATGTTGTATTTGTTCCTGACATTGTTCTTGCAGTCCTGATAATTTATTTTTAAATATTTAATTATTATTTTAGGACTAATTTCTAATTCTTGATGCCCAGAAATTAAGTCATCATTTTCAAAATCTCTATTGGACTGGGCTAGAAATTTAACTTTTCACTGTGAATTTTCATCTCTTAAATATAAAAAAATTGAGACATTCATACCTTTCCCCTTCATAAACTTACAGAAAATTTCTGATATAAATACATGAGATTTGGATTTTACCTGTCATTTTGGGGAGAATGCCATTTTTTATTTATCAGTGGCTAATTGAGAAATGATTGGATCTTATATATCTTTAGTAAGAAGCCCTTACATTTATTTTCTGGCACTGTTGTTACTTAACATCAAAAGATTGAAAGGAAAATCTTAGATAACGGATGATACAAAAGTGAATGGCTACTGAAACAGATATGCTAAAAATAAAAATCTGATACTTGCGCCTAAATATGAAACTGAATATATTATTTCTGCAGAAAAAAGTTCTTTGAAAGTTAATCAGCATAATAATTTTAACATCACATATACAAATGTTAAAATATTAAATTATGAGAAATGAGATTCATATCAACTGGGAAATACAACTGGACAAATAATTCTTTATGAAATAAACTCACACATCTGAGGGAGGCCATATTAGCTGTTAATCTTATTGAGAAGGCAACTGTTTAAAGCTTCAATCTACAACATCAAACCTATTGAATTGTGCAAAACCAAATATATGTTTTAGTAAGTTAGAAGTATGTTAAAATTTAAATCAATTTTCACCCAATAGACAAGTTCAAAAATATATGAAATAATTTCAACATGTTATATAAAATTTCTAAAAAGTTTTATAATCCTGTAGCAATAGCCGTCCACTCTTGGGAAACTTTCCTGTCAAAACTAAGAAAAATAGGGTTATATACAACGTGGTACCTACAATTATGAGGTGCATGGCTTACCAATTGTTCTGATTGATAAGAGTAAATAATATTTACAAAATTCATACATACTAAGCACATAATTTGTCTTCATTTTTGCCTGTCTTGTTCCCTGAACAAACACCGTAGACATTCATTATGGACACCAAACTTGCTAGCTCTAGAATCAGATAAAATGAAGATAATCAAAGCTGTGTAGCTGGAAGATATTTTTGGGCAATGTGGAATCATTAACATATTGTAAGAAAGCCTCCAATTTGTAGTAAATGTTATGTTGAAATATTTCTTTGAAAAGATTTGTTGTTAAAATACTAATTTATTGCTTCTCGAAACGTATTTAACAGCATACAACATAGGAAAAGCTCCCCAAAAACAAAATGACATTTTGACAAGAACACTAATTTTCTTAATTAATATTTTAACAATCTTTTCAAAGAAATATTTCAAAAAAACCATTTACTTTTAAAGTAGAAATATGGGAAATAAATGTTTATTTTACAGCCATTTCATTAGGAAATGGGGAGTGGATAGTCCATCTCAAGAATTAAAGTTTCTTAAGATTACTGTGGTTTGTTGTGTCATTTCTATGCATTAATAATTGAAGTTGAGGAGTTTATAATAGCTGCTTATTTTGGAAGTAACATTGTTAATATTTTCTCTGGAATTTTGTTCTGAGACTTTAAAATGTCTATGAATTTTTTGTTGCAGTGAGGAAGGTAAATCATTTAGAAATTGCATGCTTCCCTTACTGCAATACAACCTGCTTTTATGTTTGTCTAAATGGCTTTATCTTCAAGTAGGTAGAACCCTAAATATGATATAGAATACAGACATGAGCTTTTTAAAAATTTCAAAATACATTTGGCAATAGTTATTTAGAATTCAGAATATATTTTCTTTTATGGAAAAAGAGGTAGTAAGATTTAAGTAACCCCTAAGGTTAGCCATATACATATGTAATCCAATGTGTAACTGAACAATAAAATTAAATACAATAGTTTAATTTATTAAGTGGTCAGTGACTTATTTTAATCACTAAAATCCATCTTAAGACTATGTCATTTAGGCCTGGCACGGTTGCTCATGCCTGTAATCCTAGCACTTTTGGAGGCAGAGGCGGGTGGATCTCTTGAGCTCAGTAGTTCAAGACCAGCCTGGGTAAAACAGCAAAACACTATCTCTACAAAAAATACAAAAATTAGCCGGGAGTGGTGGCACACGCCTGTAGTTCCAGCTACTTGGAGGATCGCTTGAGCCCAGAGAAGTAGAAGTTGCAGTGAGTCGAGATTGCTCCACTGCACTCCAGCCTGGATAATAGAGCGAGACCCTTCCCCCCTTCCCCACCTCCAAAAAAAGGACTATGTCATTTAATCGTGGAATAGCTTTATTCATTCAATATATAAGAAATTTAGAGTATTCATATCAATAAAATTTGAGTACTCATATCCTGTTTTCTTAAGACTGTAAATATTTAATATTGAACTTTTAAAATTGTATTTGTATTTTAATGCAGACTTTTGAAGCTGTCAAACAAAAACAAACAAATGTATTTAAATTCTGTTTCTAATGAAGATTGTGGCTAAAATCTTTACTCTCATACTTAGAAATGATTAATAAATTGTAACTAAAAGTGAGAGGGGATGTGTGTGTGTGTGTAGTGTCAAAAATGAAGAAGGCGCAATTAAGAGCACCAGTTGATATTGCTTATCTAGAAGGTGATTATCAAATTCAGAAACAAACTATAATGCCCAAGAATTTGAGCCATAATGTCTACACAGAGACAAAAGATGAGGCTTCAGGAGAAATTAAAAACAAAGGTGGAACTAAGGCAGCTACACAAAGTTAGCATCTTCTGACTTTCCACCTCTGGTGATGATAAAAAAAATTACAATGACCTAATATGAGTCAAGTTGTCATCTCTCTGCTCAGTTCTTGGTAGAAATAGAAATATCTAATGAGAGTTCAAAATGAAGAGTGTGCCATACATAGGTTTGAAGTCTGATCTTGTTTATATATGTGAATCTTGTATAATATATGTGAATCATGAAATGGAAGCATTAAAATTGGTACTGGAGTCATAAAAATGGACACATAGGTAAGTAGAATGGAATTGAAAGTCCAGAATTAAACCCTTATAATTAAAGTCAAATTATTTTGGACAATGGTACTGTATTAGTCAGGGTTCACCAGAGAAACAGACCAAACAAGATGTGTAATGTGTGTGTATATGTGGAATGACAGATACCAGTCTGTCTGTCTCTGTCTCTCACACACCCACATGGAGAGAGAAAGAGGGAGAGATTTATTTTAAAGAATTGGCTCATGTAATTGTGGACACTTGGCAAGCCCAAAATATGTAGAGTAGGCTGGCAGGCTATTGACCCAGGGAAGAGTAAAATTTCAAGCCAAAGGCACTCTGCTGCCAGGATTCCTTCTTGCTCAGAGGAGGTCAGTCTTTGTTCTACTAAGGTCTACAACTGCTTGCATGAGGCCCACCCACATTACAGAACTGATCCGTATTATAGAGGGTAATCTCCTTTACTGAAAGTCTGCCAATTTAAATGTTAATCTCATCCAAAAAAAAAAAAAAGTCTTCACAAAACACATCCAGAGTAATATTTCACCAAATATCTGGGCACTGTGGCCAAGCCAAGTTGACACAAAAAAATTAACCAACACAGGTGTCAAGACAAGAAGCAAAGATTGTTTTTACACCAAATATTGCTGTAAAAGCTGAATATCCACAGGCAAAAAAATGAGGTCGGACTCCTTCCATAAACCAGACACAAAAAGTGAACACAAAGTACATCCTAGGCCTAATTTAAGAGTTGAAAACGTAAAAATTCTAGAAAAAAATAGAAGTAAATCTTCATGAACTTGGTCTAGGTAATGGTTTATTAGATCTGATACTAAAAGCACAGTGACAAAAGAAATTTATAGGCAAATTGGACATCAAAAATTTTTTAAAAGTTGCTACAAATGATACCATGAAGACAGTGAAAGGCAGCCCATCGGCTGTGAGAAAATATTTGTAAATCAATCATTTATCTGATGAAGGACTAGTAGCCAGAATATAAATTCCTACACCTCAATAATTACAAAAGAAATCACATGTTTTAAAAATGGGTAAAAGACTTGAATAGACATATCTCCAGAAAAGACATAAAGAAGACCAATAAGCACATAAAAAATGTTCAACATCATTATCCATTAGGGAAATACAAATCAAAATCATAATGAAATATCACTTCACACACACTAGAACTGCTAAAATAGAAAATGTAGACCATAACAAGTGTTTATGAGGAGGTGGAGAAACTGGAATTCTCAGACACTGCTAGTGAGAATGTAAAATGTTACAAACCACAAAAAATAGTCAGTTCCTCAAAATGCTACGCTGCTAAGCCCAGAGTTACCAAATGATGCAGTAGTTCCACTCCTAGGTGTATGCTAACATATATATGAAAACGTACATCCACATAAAGACCTGTATATGAATGTCCATATCAGCGTTATTCATAACAGTCAAAATCAGAAAACCCAGATGTTCATCAACTGATGAAAGAAAAACAAAATGTGGTACATTTAGACAGTGAAATATTATTTGATAATACAAGAAAATAAAGTAATGATGCATGCTACGACACAGATAAGCCTTAAAATATTATGCTGAGTGAAAGAAGTCAGTCACAAAAGACCACATATTTCATGATGTTGTTTATATAAAATGTCCAGATTTGGCAAATCCGGAGACAGGAAGTAGATTATTGGTTGCTTGGAGGAAGGGGTGGAGTGAAGAGTGACTTCATGGCACAGGTTTCCTTTTTGGGGTGATAAACTGTTCTAAACTTAGATTGTGGTGATGGTTGCAGAATTCTGTGAATATACTAAAGCCATAGAATTGCACAATTTAAATCAGAAAATTGTACAGTACCTAATCTAAATCTCAATAAAGATGTTAAAAAAATTGTTCCTGGGACAATGGTACTCCTGAGACACTTCGAAAAAATAAATGTAAAACTACTGGAGACATGTTTCCGTTATCTGTTCTGCACAAAATGCATATGGAGTAAGTAACTGCTTTGGAAGGTAAGATTATAATCAAATATAAAAACAATTATAAGGAAATGATTTAACAAAAGCGCAATGAGCAAATATAAAAAAGATAATAGAAAAATCTGAAACAAAACAAAATAGGTATACTTAATATAGTTAAAGTCACATATGAACAGAATCCACAAGGAAACAATTAGACACTATGAAAAGAAAGTAGATTGATTTGAATAATCATCCTGTATAAATTCCAGACACTAAATTATGATTCTTTGTTACTATTATTATTTCCTTTTTCTTTGTTTTTATTATTATGCTTTAAGTTCTAAGGTACATGTGCACAACATGCAGGTTTGTTACATAGGTATACATGTGCCATGTTGGTTCCCTGCACCCATCAACTCATCATTTATATTAGGTATTTCTCCTAGTGCTATCGCTCCCCCAGCCCCCCACCCCCTGACAGGTCCCAGTGTGTGATGTTCCCCTCCCTGTATCCAAGTGTTCTCATTGTTCAATTCCCACCTATGAGTGAGAACATGCAGTGTTTGGTTTTCTGTCCTTGTGATAGTTTGCTGAGAATGATGGTTTCCAGCTTTATCCATGTACTTGAAAAGGACATGAACTCATCCTTTTTAATGATTGCCTAGTATTCCATAGTGTATATGTGCCACATTTTCTTAATTCAGTCTATCATTGACGGACATTTGAGTTGGTTCCAAGTCTTTGCTACTGTGAATAGTGCAGCAAAAAACATACATACATACATGTGCATGTCTTTATAGTAGCATAATTTATAGTAGCATAATTTATAATCCTTTGGGTATATACCCAGTAATGGGATCGCTGGGTCAAATGGTATTTCTACTTCTAGATCTTTGTGGAGTCGCCACACTATTGAACTAATTTACATTCCCACTAACAGTGTAAAAGCGTTCCTATTTCTCCACATCCTCTCCAGCATCTGTTATATCCTGACTTTTTAATGATCACCATTCGAACTGGCAGTAGGTGGTATCTCATTTTGGTTTTGATTTGCATTTCTCTGATGACCAATGATGATGAGCATTTTTTCATGTTTCTGTTGGCTGCATAAATGTCTTGTTTGAGAAGTGTCTGTTCATTATCCTTTGCTCACTTTTTGATGGGTTGTTTGTTTTTTTTTTTTTTTCTTGTAAATTTAAGTTCTTTGTAGATTCTGGGTATTAGCCCTTTGTCAGATGGATAGAATGCAAAAATTTCTCCCATTCTGTAGGTTGCCTGTTCACTTTGATGGTAATTTATTTTGCTGTGCAGAAGCTTTTTAGTTTAATTAGATCACATTTATCTATTTTGACTTTTGTTGCCATTGCTTTTGGTGTTTTAGACATGAAGCATTTGCCCGTGTCTATGTCTTTAATAGTATCACCTAGGTTTTCTTCTAGAGTTTTTACGGTTTTTGGTCTAACATTTAAGTCTTTAATTCATCTTGAATTAATTTTTGTGTGTGTAAAGAAGGGATCCAGTTTCACCTTTCTACATATAGCTAGCCAGTTTTCCCAGCACTATTTATTAAATAGGGAATCCTTTACCCATTTCTTGTTTGTGTCAGGTTTGTCAAAGATCAGGTAGTTTGAAGTCAGGTAGTGTAATGCCTCCAGCTTTGTTCTTTTTGCTTAGGATTGTCTTGGCTATGCAGGCTCTTTTTTGGTTCCATATGAAGTTCAAAGTAGTTTTTTCAGTTCTATGAAAAAAGTCATTGGTAGCTTGATGGGGATGGCACTGAATCTATAAATTGCCTTGGGCAGTATGGCCATTATCTTAAGAATGATTCTTGGCAGGGCGCGGTGGCTCAAGCCTGTAATGCCAGCACTTTGGGAGGCCGAGACGGG
>NW_016805834.1:251131-276184 GCF_001698545.2 Rhinopithecus bieti
CTCAAAAAAAAAAAAAAAAAAACATGCCAAATTGTAAAGAGCATTGATGCTAGGAAGAAACTGCATCAAATAACAGGCAAAATAACCAGCTAACATCATAATGACAGGATCAAATTCACATATAACAATATTAACCTTAAATGTAAATGGTATAAATGCCCCAATGAAAAGACACAGACTGGCAAATTGGATAAACCGTCAAGACCCATCAGTGTGCTGTATTCAGGAGACCCATCTCACATGCAAAAACACAGATAGGCTCAAAATAAAGAGATGGAGGAACATCTACCAAGCAATTAAAAGCAAAAAAAAAAGCAGGGGTTGCAATCCTAGTCTCTGATAAAACAGACTTTAAACCAACAAACATCAAAAGAGACAAAGAAAGCCCTTACATAATGGTAAAGGGATCAATTCAACAAGAAGAGCTAACTATCCTAAATATATATATGCACCCAATACAGAAGCACCCAGATTCATAAAGCAAGTCCTTAGAGAACTACAAGCAGACTTAGACTCCCACGCAATAATAATGGGAGACTTTAACACTCCTCTGTCAACATTATACAGATCAATGAGACAGGAGGTTAACAATGATATCCAGGACTTAAACTCAGCTCTGCACCAAGTAGACCTAATAGACATCTACAGAACCCTCCACCCCAAATCAACAGAATGTACATTTTTCTCAGCACCACATCACACTTATTCTATGGTTCTTAAGATAAAAATAAAGCTAAAGAGAGAATGCTGAATTGGTTGGCTGGTGAAATTTCCCAGAATGTAGTCCTGAGAGATATGAAGATTAAAGATGTGAGAGAGAGACTAAGTGACATGGAAGATAGAAGAGAAAATCCAATATACATATTCATAGAAGTTGTCAATATAGCATAGGAAAGGGACAATATTTGAAATGATAATAATTGAAAGCTTTTCCAGATTGATGAAAAGTAAGAATTCTTAATAGCCTATAAGCAAAACAATTTCCAATCAGGATAATTAAAAATAAATTTGTACCAATTGTATTTAATTAAAACTGATGACAGTTTTTTTGTTTGTCTTATCTTAAAGACAAATAAGAGGGATAAGATAGCCAGGAGAAAGGAGAAAAGAATGAGAGAGAAACAGAGTGAGAAAGGGAGGGAAGGAGGAAAAGGCAGAGAGAGAAAGAGAAGTGGAGAGAGAGATTAACAACAGAGAAATAATATTTGGACTGTAGCATATATGTCAAAATCAACTAGAAAAGTCAGAAAATAAAGAAAAAATGATACATTCAAAATGCTTAGAGCATATAGGAGATCAAGAGTTCTATACACTGTTAAATAATTCTTCAAGAGTGAGGGGGAAGAGAAGATATATTCAAATAGAGCTTTTTGTTTGTTGGATTTTAAAAAGTCACTTAAATTACAATGAAGGATTTAATGTAGGAAGAAGAAATCTGTACTCAGAAGGTAGGAACTGGATCCATAAACGGATGGTAAGAATGAGTATTGGTAAATATGTGGCAAACATGAAATAAAATTACAAATAATGACCGTGTATGGTTTGAAAACAAAACAATTTAAGTATTAGAAATGAATTACATGAAAGAGGTTTGTAAGTTACTTTTCCTTTAAGACATAGGGGTATAAAGATATAAATTAATATTAGACATTGTCAGATTTGATTATACGTATTAGAAATTTCAGGAAACCACTAAAAAAGCTAGAAACACAATGTGAAACTTCCAATAATTTAGAGGGGAAAAATAGAATAAAGACATTTGAATTCAATAGACAATAGCAAAAACAAAAGAACGTAAAACCTAAACGTAAGGTGGAAGAAATAAAATGCTAAGAATCACAGTAAGAGAAAATAGAATCAACCTAACAATTAAAACATGGAAATTCTATGATTCGATTATGAATTTTCAGCTATATGCTGTTTTAAAAGACACTATCTAAAAGGCAGTATCTAAAACATAGTGACATGTTCAATTTAAAATTAACAGGAAGACAAATGATGTACCTGACAAATATTAACAACAAGAAGCTGGAGTAAGTATATAACTCTCAGTGAGAACTGTTTAAGCAGAAAACATTACAGTATTAAGGATATAGAGGGTCATTGCATAATGGTAAATAAGAAAAAACTCACAGCGAAGATACAGTATAACAGGAGAACAGATACAGAAATTCATTTTCCTATTACTTATGCATGTGTAATTCTTAAAATGTTTAAAACCAAATTAGTCTTACTGGAACATACTTCCTTTTATTCTTTGACATCTCTCCTTGAAAGTTTAGAACACATTTCTTTCACTAAGCCTTCCAGTATCGATTTTTTCCACCCCTTTTATAACCTCCTGTTTTGCTATTATGTGTTGTATTGCATATTGGGTTAGATGGGAACCCCCACAGGAGCTTTGTCTTTTATGTGTTTGTAAGTGGCATATACCCTTACAACTATTATAAATAAATAATAATCATCATCTTGGGGTGAAAGTAAAGCATAAAAATGTCAACCTTTCAAACTAAAGTGAGTTACCTTCCTCTCTTTAACTTTACCTTAGAGATGCATCTTATAAAATTCTAGAAACTTTCTAACACATATACAGTTTAAGTTTAAAAATAAAAAAAAATGATGTTGTATTGGCCTAGGGTAAGCAACCATCCTGATTTGCCTAGTTTTATCAGTGAGTGCCTTATATCCCAGGAAAACCCTCAGTCCCAGGCAAGCTGGGATGTTGGTTACCCAATAATATCACTTTTCTTTTAAGATATCTAAAGCATATATATTTTATATCTTTTATAGCAAATTACATTTAAGAAAGTGTTCAACCAAAAGACAAAAGGTAGCAACAATGAAGAAAAATATTAACTTTTCTTAATCAGAGTACTGTATTTCTATTAGAAAAGAAAATGTCTACTTTGCTGTAGCCTAAGTATCTCTTTCAACTTCAATGAAATGTAGGACATCTTACCAAGTCAAAAATTTGCAAAAGGTGGAAAGTGACTTTTTTCTTCAAATTCATATTTGTCATTGAGAAGCCTCTGATCTTTCTGAAATTTTAAGTATCATAGAGAAAGTCACAATTCGTAATATGTACTGAAATATTAGATGAGTTGAAGAAAGTGAAGGACTGGTGAAGCCAATCAGCAATTACTGAAGAGATACTCTGGAAAGGTATCATAGCTTTGCATTTCCTATATTTAACAGTTAATTTTTAGCGAATGAAATGATTAAAATAGACTATGGAATGTACAGGTGAAGAGAAAATGCATATTTACATTGTAATCTATTTCCATAAGTAGATAATAGCCTTTCTGCTCTCTGAATTATAAAGAAGTGTATTTTTTATATTTAATAACTTGTGAAATATAAATTTTCTCATTTGCTCAAGATGGTTTTGGGAGGCTAATTATGCTTTCTCAAAATGTTCATGTATTCACAGAACTATATACTGAGTAGTACTGAGAGGTCTGCATTTCCAAAGAGGAATAAGACATGACCCAACCTTCAGGGGGCTCATGTTTTATTAAAAGTGAAAAGAAAACAAGTGAGTTTATTAATGCAGAATAAAATACAATTGTATATGGAAGGTGCCATTATTATAGTGAGAAAGAAGCTAAGATATAAAACAAACATGCAAGAAAAGATATGGTGCTTGAATTATGTCTTGAATTCATTCAGTTTTGTGCCATGTACCATGCTCAGCACTAGCCATAAGTTGTAAAACACAGAGGCTCCTAGCATCATGTGGCATACATTCTAATAAGAAAAAAAGACAATAAACATATCACAAATAAATAAAATATAGTAATTATAGATGGCGGCAACTGTTATCAAAGAAAGAAGTAGGTGATATGAGAGAGGCAACTGGAAAGAGTTGAGGACTGCATAGGAGTTGTTCAGGCAGATGGGGTTACACTGGACAATGACATTCCAAGGGAAAGGATCCTTTTAAGCTGCCTGGTTCCCTTCTAAAGCACAGTTGGCACTTGACATAAATGGTCATGAACATCCTTGTACTGTTCTTGGGAACAGTCTTTGAGAGCAAATATTAATCATTACATCCACTACATTCTAATTTGTCCCCAGTCTTTCATTTTCACCCTTTTGACTTTACATCCTTTATTTCCTTGCCAGGCTTATGTGTTTAAAAGCATTTTTCTGCCTGCAACTTTTTTTCTTTTTTTACTCTGATTTTTCCCTATTATGGCCAGAGGTAAAGGGAGTCAGAGGGTAAGATATAAGTATCACAGAAGGCCAAGTCTTCTACAACTTCAGAAGTAACACGTGTAGAACAGGAAGAGCTAAAAAAAAAAATTAAAAATATATTTGGAGGGACCGTGACATGATAGAAAGGGAAAGAAAGGGGAGGGGAGGGGAAGGGAGGGGACACACCCAGGAACAATACTTTCCATCCTTCAATCCAATCAAGTCAACACTCAATATTAACCAGCACACCCGAATAGTAGTGCTAAGTGATCCACAGTCTCACTGCTGCTTGTGGTTCTTTTAACTCTCTTTACTGCTAATGTCTTAATTTATGGGATAGATGAGAAATCATATGGAGCTTGTTATTTCCTTTACATACTTTAAAAACCAGATATATGATCTGTTTAAAATGGGATATCTTGGTTTGGTGCCCAATTATCTTTTCCTTTCATTTAGTGCTACACTAATTAACTCAGTGCTATCATCCAACTGTCAGATCAGACTTAATTCAATTTATTTAATCTCCACCCAACACCCTGATATAAAAGTGAACACTAGCTTATTGACATTTTTTCATCAACAATTTTTCATAGTGATTGCTCTATATTCAGATGTAACACTCCTTACCTTGGAAGAGAAAACAAAAAGTACATGCTCAGATATGCAAATACCAACTTGCTGACAAATTCTGGCAAAGATGGACTCATATTAGTAATAAACTATTCCTAGTTATATAACAAATCATTTTTATCATATAACTTTTGTATGTCCACGGGAATATTTCATTTTGACTTTTTGAATGAAGTAGGATACTTTGGGTATATGAGATTTTTTTCCATCAAACTCAAAATTATTTTAATGCATTTTCACTGGGCATTTAATACTATAACTATTTTCCCCGAGTATTTCTTTATATGATATGTTAAATTTACATGTGATTAATCTGTGACGTGATAGTTTAGTAGCCAATTAAATTTTGAAAGTTGGTATTCTTTTAACAGTGGAAGGAATAGGCATAAGAGAAACATTCTGTACTGAGCAATTATGTGTGGGATGTATTTAAGAATATATAAAGTTATTCCTCTCAATGCAATTTTACTTCCTTCTTCTGGAAAATTGTTAATGTATCTATGAAAAAATAGATTCATAGTTTAAAATGCTATCAAAGTTTTCCACTATTTGGTATGAATTTGTTCCCAAACATGGCCCAGTTCTCTTAGTATATGTGGATAAAGACATTTGCCAGTAAAATAAGTAGGAATGACTACTAAAATGACTAATATTTTGGTCCAGAGAGGAATGGGGTTTGTTAATCTCCCAATGTTCTTTCTCTGTGTTTGGACAATTCATGACTTTTCTTGATTTACATAAATGTGCACCCAGGATTGGCTTCATGTAAAGAGAATGTAGAAGTCTCACTGGTAGTTATTGTTTAAAGGTATTATCTCTGTTCCTGGCTTAAAGCTCTATAAGTGGGAGAGCAGAACTTTGTATCTCAATGAGAATAAAGTGAAAGTGTGTGACAATGGGACAGAATGGGACTGCTGAGGGGCAGAGGACCAGTGTACCTGAGATGAGGAGGCTGGTTGTTCATGAGTGAAGAACTTCGTATCTACTCTAGATTTTTACTTTTAAAATTGATGTGTAGCTTTTACAAACTTTGACAAGATTTCCTACTATTGATATTAAAAAGGATAAAGTATATTAATAAGGAAAACTTTAGATCTTCATGCCAGAAAAACAATATCCTGTCCTAAAATACAACTTCTGGAAGATAAATTGTAGAAGTTTAGATTTAAAAGATTTACCATTTCTTATTCCAATATGATCTGATTGTTACAGGGGAATGGAAAAAAGGTGATTATCACTCTGGATAGACAAGAAAGTGCAAATCTAAGATGAATATTAAGTGAATATAGTTTTATGATATAATTTATAGTTCCTGGCTACATTGTTTATAAGAGTAAAAAAATGGCAATGCCCCAAATGTTGAACCGCAAGGTATCTTTTACAGGTACCTTGGTATTAGTTAGACATTAAGAAATATGCAATTATTTAGAAAATGTTTAAAGTATATTTAATGAAGGAATCAAGTTATAAAAGAGTAATCTATAGATACATTATAAATATATCATGTAGGTGAGCCGAGGATGTGCCACACACATTCTCTCTTCAAGGATTAGACTTGCTGCCCAGCTATAGCAAGTATGGTGAGCAGACAGCTTCCCGCTGTCATTTTCTTCATGGTCTGCCTCAGCTACAGAGAGCTGCTTTGCCTGATTTTACTCCCTGGATCACTCAGTGATTGATACAGGTCAGGGTGTAAATGCTTAACTATTTGGGGCTGACCTAGGATACTCTAAGGGTAGCAATTGCTGTAGAGCTCCTTGTTGGGCTGGCAGAGACTTTGTTAGGCCTGACAAAGTTTGACTTCTTTCTCTACCCAAATGTGTATTTTCTTTCCCTTCCACAGATTAAGCCCTGAAAAACACCTTGCATCCCAAACTCCATCTGAGCATTGGCTTCTGGAGAGCCTATTGGTGGTCCACAGAATAATGGCCCCTTAAGGATGTCCACATCTTAACTTCAGAAACCTGTAAATATGTTACCTGACATGGCAAAAAGGATTTTTCAGATGTGACTAAATTAACAATCTTGATATATGAATATTATTGTGAATTATCTGGTGACCCCAATATAGTTATAAGGGTTCTTCTTAGAGGGAGAGAGAAGTTTCAGAGTCGGAAAAGTAGACATAATGAAAGAAGAAGGGGTCAGAGTCAGAGAGAGATTTAAACATGTTAATCTACCAGGTTCTTGTTTCGGTTTTTAAAATAAATTTTATTGTGTATATTTATTTGTTATACAACAAATACGACAACATGTATACAACATGATGTTATGGGATACATATAGATAGTAAAATTATCACTATAGTGAGGCAAATTAACATATACATAATCTCACATAATTATACTTCAATTAATTAATTTTTTGTGGCAAGAGCAGCTAAAATCTATTCATTTTGCAGACAGAGGAAGAGGCCAGGAGCCAAGGAATCCAGGCCATCTCTAGAAGTTAGAAAAGACAAGCAAGCAGAGTCATCCTTAGAGCTTCCAGAGGGAACATGGCCCTGCTGACAACTTAATTTCAGTCGAGTGAAACTCATTTGGGACTTCTGACTTCCAGAATTGTAGAATTATAAATTGATCTTGTCTTAAACCACTAAATAGATTTGTTACAGAAAAAATAAGAAACTAATTCACCATCCAACAGCACATTTTGTTCAATCTGATATCATTTTGGTGAAAAATGTTTTTCACGGGAAAAAATACTGCGAGAATACAGATTGAAGGATGTATAATATTAATTACTGGGTAAGATTTTGCTTATGTCATTTTCTAGATTACCTATAATAAATGTATTTTCCTCCAAAAAATAAATTTGTAAAGAATAAAGTGAATGGTTTCCATGAAGCTTAGTCAAGATACTCAAAAATAATGATAGAATATATGTACTCGACATCTTTTCTAAAGGAAAACTGAGAGAATACTATTAATTATCATAATAGAATACTCCTTTAGAGAGAGAACATGAGATCAGATTAGCTCAAATGGATGAAACAGCAACATGACACTCATGCTGAATTAAGTTATTTATAAATGTTGTTTAATTCAATTGTTCCTCTGTTGATGGTGGTGTTCACTTTGTTGTTGTTTTCTCTTTTCTTTTTTCACTGTTAACAATGCTACGATAAATATCCTTGCACTAAAACAGAGGCAGATCCTTGCAGATAAAGAGAGAGATCTTTATCTACTCTCTCCTTAACACTTTTAGGATAGATTTTTAATAGATTAATTCTGCCTAAATAATTTATATATTTTAATTTCTAATAAGTGGCATCAGATTGCTCTTCAAAATGCCACTACTATTCAAACTTCCTCTGGTAATGCATAGAAATGCCCAGTCCCCACAGTACCCTTTTATATTTTTATAGATTGATACAAATGACATGACTAATGCTTAGGGACCAGCCAGAAACTTGCTGCAAAGGTGAATTGAAACTTAACCCAAGATTGTTGACTAAGAAGGTTTATATGTTCTCTGTTTCTGATCAAGGTTGATCCTGAAATCAGGAGTTTGGGCTGTGACTGCTGGGAACTAGCCTGAGTCATACACTGGGCCAACATTCCAGTGTTATCTCCAGTTAGTTTCCTTAGTCATACTCCAACCGCATTGAGACATACTCTCCTTGTCCTTTAATTATTTATAATTTAATTTCCTTCTGCTTGAAATGTTGTCCATTATAAGCTATTTTCATATTTGTGAGAAAATGAAATCACAGAATGTCAAAATTTGGGGGACAAAGATATACAACCTTCCACCAAATTCAGTTTTCTGGTAAGCATTTACTGCTCTTATCCTTTAAGATCTAAACTTAAAACCATATTTTCTCGGAAGCCTTTCCTCATTCTGTCAGCTGCTATCATTCTTGCCTCTATTCAAATCTATGATGCTTCATTTATACTTTTTTTCTTTTTGGAAATTTATTACAGTAAGTACTTTGAAATTTAGTGGTCTAGCCTGTTCGTGTAGCTCGAAAGGAATACTTGAGGCTGTATACCTTATGAAGAAAAAAGGTTTATTTGGTTCACAGTTCTGCAGGCTGTACAAGAAGGATGGCATCAGCATCTGCTTCTAGTGGGAGCTTCTGGAAGCTTCGACTCAGGATAGAAGTTGAAGGGGAGCTGGCATATAGAGATCGCATGGTGGAAAGTAAGAGAGAATGGAAAATAATAGGGAGGGAGGTGGCAGACTTTTAACTAGATCTCTGGGAACTATTAGAACTGAGGAGAACTCACTCATTACCACTGAGATGAGACTAAACCATTCATGAGGGATTTGCCCTGTGACCCAAACACCTTACACTAGGCCCCACCTACAACACTGGAGATCAATTTAGATGTGAGATTTGGAGGGGACAAATATCCAAACTATGTAAGTTTTTTATTTTTCCTAAAATAATGTCTTATAATAAATAGGAATATAAGTATGTATTAAATAAAATATAAATCTGCTAATGGTATAAATGTGAAACAATTTGCAGTTATGGCAAACAAACAACACAATTGAATCTCATTAGTATGCATGAGATTCAGACTTTGAGACTTTTTTTTGATGAAAAACAAAGGCAGAGAAAGCCATCATAAATATATCCTGCAGAAGCAGGGGTGCATTTTTCTGGTCAGAAATTGCAATAATTTTTAATTGTTGTAAATTTTTGCTAGCAAATTAGATCTGCCAGCATAGGCTATAACCATTTGTTACAGGTTCAATAGTGTCCCCCCAAAAGATATGTCAAAGTCTTAATTCTCAGTACCAGAATGTTTCATTTGTGTAAATAGGGTTATTGCAGATGTAATTAAGTTGAGATTAGGTTCTACTAGAGTAAGGTAGGCTCTTAATTTAATATAAATGGCATTCTTATAAGAAGAGAATAGACATAGAGACAGAGATGCACAGGGATAACACCATGTAATGACAGAGGGAGAAACTGGAGTGATACATCTACAAGCCAAGGAACACCAAGGGCTGCCAATATCTTAGTCCATTTTCTGTTGCTTATAACAATATTGGAAACTAGATAATTTATTTAAAAAAAGGAATTAATTTCTTAAAATATGGAGGCTATTTTCACAATATTGATTCTTCCTATCCATGAGCATGGAATGTTTTCCATTTGTTTGTGTCCTCTCTTATTTCCTTGAGCAGTGGTTTGTAGTTTTCCTTGAAGAGGTCGTTCACATCCCTTGTGCTGAGACCAGCTCAGTCGGGGAGACCCTAACCCAGCAGCGCTAGAGGAATTAAAGACACACACAGAGAAATATAGAGGTATGAAGTGGAAAATCAGGGGTCTCACAGCCTTCAGGGCTGAGAGCCTGGAACAGAGATTTACCTACCTATTTATTAACAGCAAGCCAGTCATTAGCATTGTTTCTATAGATATTAAATTAACTAAAAGTATCCCTTATGGGAAACAAAGGGATGGGCTGAATTAAAAGAATAGGTTGGGCTAGTTAACTGCAGCAGGAGCATGTCCTTAAGGCACAGATCACTCACGCTATTGTTTGTGGTTTAAGAACGCCTTTAAGNAGGAACACCAAGGGCTGCCAATATCTTAGTCCATTTTCTGTTGCTTATAACAATATTGGAAACTAGATAATTTATTTAAAAAAAGGAATTAATTTCTTAAAATATGGAGGCTATTTTCACAATATTGATTCTTCCTATCCATGAGCATGGAATGTTTTTCCATTTGTTTGTGTCCTCTCTTATTTCCTTGAGCAGTGGTTTGTAGTTTTCCTTGAAGAGGTCGTTCACATCCCTTGTGCTGAGACCAGCTCAGTCGGGGAGACCCTAACCCAGCAGCGCTAGAGGAATTAAAGACACACACAGAGAAATATAGAGGTATGAAGTGGAAAATCAGGGGTCTCACAGCCTTCAGGGCTGAGAGCCTGGAACAGAGATTTACCTACCTATTTATTAACAGCAAGCCAGTCATTAGCATTGTTTCTATAGATATTAAATTAACTAAAAGTATCCCTTATGGGAAACAAAGGGATGGGCTGAATTAAAAGAATAGGTTGGGCTAGTTAACTGCAGCAGGAGCATGTCCTTAAGGCACAGATCACTCACGCTATTGTTTGTGGTTTAAGAACGCCTTTAAGCGGTTTTCTGCTCTGGGCAGGCCAGGTGTTTCTTGCCCTCATTCTGGTAAACCCACAACCTTCCAGCGTGGGCATTATGGCCATCATAAATATGTCACACTGCTGCAGAGATTTTGTTTATGGCTAGTTTTGGGGCCAGATTTTGGGGGGCCTGTTCCAAAAATGTACCCCTTCTCTGATTTGCAAAGCGATAAAAGCAAAGGCGGCATTGTCACGGTGAGCTACTTCTCACAGGAGTCAGGATCTGCATCTGCAGACTATACAAAGACAAACAACACAGATTAAAAGCAGAATCATCATTGAAATTACAGAGCTTCCAAGTGTTTTTATCCATTTTAATGGATTACTATTTGCTAATCTGTCTGCAGCTCTTTCAAGCACTCCAGTTCCTGACATTAAGGTCAGGTGTGCCTGGGATGCTTTAAATATTTGTTATTTTAATTTTGCAATATCTAAAGATAAGTTTGTAGAGTGTCTTTCTTGATGCTTTTTTATTCTTTCCCAAATTTTGATCTTATTAAGCCACAATGTTTAGCTCCTATGACGAGCCATATCATTTGAGGTTGAGGTGCCACTATACCACCACAGTTCCAGATAATAGGAACTTTTGCCATACTTCTTATCATTTCTACCATCTGACCATTTTTTTCAGACCATCTGAACATAGTGTGTCTGTGGCACACAGACTGAGAGGTTCAATTCAAGCTAAACGTCCCCTGAGGGGACCAATCAATAACTATTCCATAGAAATCGCTGCGCAGCACCTCTACCTGTTCTGCAATGCAATCTTCCTAAACAAGTGCATTCACTTTTTCTGGCCATGTTCAATTTTGTTTACAAATAGTTTTTTGAAGGTGGTATGCCTCAATTATAGGAGCAGATTTATTATGGTAAATACTGAGATCAGAAAGCATATGTAACAATGTCATAGAGTGATTACATCTAGGCATTATTTCCAGCCAAGATTGATAAATATGCCCAATAAGTATAATTGTTCTCTGTGTCAGCCCTTGGTGAAGGAATACTCACAGCAATGGTGATCATTGCTATCATAGCTATCATTAAATTACTCATTGTGACTGGCTGTCCCGCTTTCCTCAGGTTTTCTTCTGCTATCTGTGACAGTTTCTTGATCTGTCCCCAGATGGGTGGCTGTGTTTGATGGGTGCGGCTTGTGACAGCTGGTGTCCTTCTCAGTGTCAGTCTCAACATGGCTGCAACTGAGGGGTCCTTGGGATCCTCCCGGAATCTGGCTCATGATAAGGTTTCAGGTGTCTTGATGGTATCCAAATCGGCTGTTGATTTTGGTCTAGAGAAACACAAGCATAACTTCTACCCCAAGTTATTACTTATTTCCCAACTTTTTGTTATTGGATCTCTCCACCAAACCGGTTGTTCTGCTTCTGTCTTTGCAGCTGGTTTCTGTAGATGCTGTTCAGCTCCTGCTAACATCTGGCTTTTGGGCAGGCTCAAAAAATTTAAAGTTAATGCTAGATTTAACTGTGTATGGGCTGTTCCGTAATCTCTATTTCTCCCCTTTTTTTGTTTTTGTTATCAGTTGTTCATCTGTGTGAAATTGTAACTGAGCATTTTTAATTAACTGTGTTGAATGAGCCACGTATGAAGAATCAGAAATCACATTAATAGGCATATCAAAAGCAGTCAGTAGCTCAATTACAGCCACAAGCTCTGCTTTTGAGCTGAAGTATAGGGCGTCTGAAAACTTTACCTTTTATCCAGAATAAGAAGCTTTACCATTACTAGACCCATCTGTAAAACAATGAAACACTTAGCAGGCTGCAGGTTGTTTACTGCAGGAATTGTAAATGCAAACGGTTCATAGTCTTGCTCAGCTAAGGGGATAGTAAAGAAACAGTCTTTTAAATCTATGACTATTAAAGGCTAATTTTCTGGAATTATAGCAGGAGAAGGCAATCCTGGCTGTAATGCTTCCATAGGTTGTATAACTGAATTGATGGCTCTGGAGAATTCCAAGGAGAAAATGTTGGAGCTATGTGCCCGTTTTCTAATTGTTCAGTAACTGATTTCTCTGAAGCCTTCAGTTTCTCTTTACTTAGCAGTCTTTGTTCTATCCAAATTGGCTTATCTGTTAACCATTTTAAAGGCATAGGTTCTGGAGGCTTGACCATGGCCGCCATCAAAAATGATATCCTAATCTTTGGCGGGAACTTTGTCTTTCCACTTGAAGTGATTTTTTTCAAACCTTGCAAATTGTTTTCTAGTCCCATACCAGGGACATATCCCGTTTCATGCATTGTATGTGGACTTTGAGGGCCATATAATTGCTCTGGAATTAGAACTTGTGCTCTCCATTGTTGTAATAAATCTCCCCATAAATTTATAGGTACAGAAGTTATAATTGGTTGAATAGTCCCAGATTGTCCATGGCCCTTCACAATGCAAAATATAACTACTTTGACATACTTCAGGGGCTTTACCAACTCCAACAATATTTAATTGAGCAGGTTGAATTGGCAGTGCGGACGGTCAGTGCTGTAGACAAATGATTGTATCTACCAAGCCTTTAAATTTCTTTCCCTGAATAGTTATTTCACAGGTAGGATGTTTATCAGTAATTTGATTTACCCAATAAGCTGATTTGCCTTGTTTATTTGTGCTTCTAAATCCTCCTGTTCATTTAATTTCATTTTTTCCCATTCCCACATACGGCACAATCAGAAGCTGTACTGTGCGCTCTCCTGGCTCTGCTTTCCAGGGAACAGAAGTAGATATAACAATTTGAATTCCCCCATTGTAATCTGAATCAATGACTCTTTAATGTATTTGTACCCCTTTTAAACTTAAACTAGACCCCTTTTAAACTTAAACTAGACCTTCCTAAAAGTAATCCTATTGTCCCCACTGGCAAGGGTCCAGAGACTCCTGTTAGGACCTTTTGTGGGGGTTCTCCAGGCAGAAGGCTCACAGCTTTTATGCAGCATAAATCTACTGCGGCACTACCAGCTGGGTGTTATGGCCATCATGAACATGTCACAGTGCTGCAGAGATTTTGTTTATGGCCAGTTTTGCGGCCAGTTTATGGCCAGATTTTGGGGGGGCCTGTTCCCAATACCCTGTAAGTTGTATTCGTAAGTATTTTATTCTCTTAGTAGCAATTGTGAATGGGAGTTCATTCATGATTTGGCTCTCTGTTTGTCTGTTATTGGTGTATAGGAATGCTTGTTATTTTGCACTTTGATTTTGTATCCTGAGACTTTGCTGAAGTTGCTTATCAGCTTAAGGAGATTGTGGGCTAAGATGATAGAGTTTTCTAAATATACAATCATGTCATCTGCAAACAGATAATTTGACTTCTTCTCTTCCTATTTGAATATGTTTACACTGCCCAAAGTAATTTCTAGATTCAATGCTATCTCCATCAAGCTACCACTGACTCTCTTCACAGAATTGGAAAAAAACTACTTTAAACTTCATATGGAACCAAGAAAGAGCCTGCATAACCAAAACAATCCAAAGCAAAAAGAACAAAGCTGGAGGCAGCATGCTACCTGACTTCAAACTATACTACAAGGCTACAGTAACCAAAACAGCATGGTTCTGGCACCAAAACAGATATATAGACCAATGCAACAGAACAGAGGCCTCGGAAATAACACCACGCATCTACAACCATCAGATCTTTGACAAAACTGACACAAACAAGCAATGGGGAAAAGATTCCCTATTTGATAAGTGGTGTTGGAAAAACTGGCTAGCCATAAGCAGAAAACTGAAACTGGACCCCTTCCTTACACCTTATACAAAAATCAACTCAAGATGGATTAAAGACTTAAATGAAAGACCGAAAACCATAAAAATCCTAGAAGAAAACCTAGGAAATACCACTTAGGACATAGGCATCGACAAAGACTTCATGTCTAAAACACCAAAAGCAATGGTAACAAAAGCCAAAATTGACAAATGGGACCTAATTAAACTAAAGAGCTTCTGCACAGCAAAAAGGGGCTAGGGGAGGGATAGTATTAGTAGAAATACCTAATGCAGGTGATGGGTTGATGGGTGCAGTAAACCATCATGGCATGTATACATATGCAGCAAAACTGCACATTCTGCACATGTACTCCAGAACTTAAAGTAAAAAAAAAAAAGAAAGAAAGAAAAAATATATATGGAGGCTTAAATGTACGGGCTGGGTGCTGTGGCTCATGCCTGTTACCCCAGAACTTTGGGAGACTGAGGTGGGCAGATCACCTGAGGATGGAGTTCGAGATCAGCCTGGCCAACATGGTGAAACCCTGTCTCTACTAAAACTACAAAAATTAGCCAGGCATGATGGCATGCGCCTATAATCCCAGATACTCAAGAGGTTGAGGCAGGAGAATCACTTGAACCCAGGAGGTAGAGGTTGCAGTGAGATGACATTAGGTCACTGCACTCCAGCCTGGGTGATGGACGGGGACTCTGTCTCAAAAAAAGGAAAAACAAATAGAAGGTTGCGGGACTGCATCTTGTGAGAGCCTTCTTGCTGGTGGGGATTCTCTGTAGAGTCCTACAGCTCAGGACATCATATGGTGAGGGGGCCAAACATGCTTATGTGCTTGCTCAAGTCTCTATTCCTCTTTTTATAATGCCACCAGTTCCACTCTCTTGAAAACCCATTAATACATTAACCCATTAACACATTAATCCTTGAACAGATTAATTCATTCATGAAGGCAGAGCCCTTATGACCAATTACCTCCTTAAGGCTGCACCTCTCTATACTTCCACCTTGGGGATTAAGTTTTTCCATGAGTTTTGGAGGGAACAAACATTCAAACCAATGCAGCCAACAACCACGAGAAGCTAGGAGAAAAGCACGGAATCAGTTATCTCCCTGCAGAGGAAACCAACCCTGTCAGCACCTTAGTTTTGGACTTACAAGATTCAGAACTGTGAGAGATTAAATTTGGTTTTTGAGGTCCTCCAGTTTCTATTAATTTGTTACACAGCATGGAATTCTGATATGCCATTGTTCTCCATTATCCATTTATCACAGTAAAAGTTTTAAATTCAACACCTTTAAAAAGCTGGATTGCAACTGGTATTAAGAAAAGTTGAGAAGGGGAAAGTATTATTTATGAGTACCTCTTCCAGCAGTGAGGAGAGAAGTACCCTGAAGAGCCATGAGGAAAGTAGAACACAGACAAGTGTAGTATGTCCAGGCAAGAGGTGTATACAATGCCAGATAGGAAAATAAGAGAGATAAAGCAGGGGCATGAAGTCTAAGGTTCATGTAAATAATCAACAACCAGGTGAACTAAAAAAATTGAAGCAGCAGTAAGATGTGGGTTGGTTAAAAGCATGGGTGAATCAGAGCTCTTCATCATTAAAGGAGCAAGTCAAAGTAACATGAGAATAGAAACTCAGAGTCAGAGTAATGAAGAAAGGAAAGGAATAACGCTGAAGCTGATGCTGTTTGCTCCCCTATACCCTCTCTTCCTCCTTTATTCCTGTCTTAAATAGATATTTCAGTTCTGAATAACTTTTGCCTAGAGGCCTATATGTTCTAGAGTCTAAACAAATAGCTGACTACTGTGGAATCAACAGAATAGGGTGCACACACAATTTTCTGGCAGAGGTATTTCTTATATTGATCACTTAAATCAGTCTCTTCATAAAATATTAACATTACAAGCCTTGGTTAGAAGATGTTAACTGCTAAGAGCCTCTGGTGAGACCTGAGTTTATGTTGGACTATAACGTCAACATAATGTATTTTTTAAAAAATCAGTAAACACAAAGATACTATTCCTTTTAACTACATAGGAAAATTCAGAATGTCATTGTAGAATACCCTACAGTTATTGCACAGTAAAGAAATATTTCTCATACATATAACAATTTCTCATGTCTCTAACTTTAGTTTTCAGCATTGAGAGTAGTCAGTGTGATGTTTTTATCAGGGATTATCGTAATCCCAAATGAGAAGGAAATGTGTGGTGCTATTGTGGATGAATACAGGCTGCTATAGTTGAGCATCAGAAGATAAATATGGTGAGTTTAAGAAAAATTTTTAAGAGATATATTACTGCCCTAGAATAATGCTTAGGTGCTCATTTTCCAGTGTCAAAGTAGACATATGGCAGAAGATTCCAGATAACATTTTTTCCATTTATATAAATTGGAATGAAAGATATTTAAAAATCTTAAATCTAAGATTTCCTAATCTATTTATTAATTCATTTAGTTATATTCTACAAATCTTTCAGATATAAATGTGGTACAAAGAGACTAATATCTTGTCTGTATTCTAGGGCTATATATAGGGAAAAGACAGATACATACAATCAACTGAAATTTATGGCAGAATGTGATGAGTCAATTACAGATTCAAAGCAAGATATGTATGTACAGATAAAAGCATAATTCTCAGTAAGTAATCAGAGGAATTTTCTTGGAAGAGAGGGGATTTGAGTAATTGAACTGAGCNATGGTTCTGGCACCAAAACAGATATATAGACCAATGCAACAGAACAGAGGCCTCGGAAATAACACCACGCATCTACAACCATCAGATCTTTGACAAAACTGACACAAACAAGCAATGGGGAAAAGATTCCCTATTTGATAAGTGGTGTTGGAAAACTGGCTAGCCATAAGCAGAAAACTGAAACTGGACCCCTTCCTTACACCTTATACAAAATCAACTCAAGATGGATTAAAGACTTAAATGAAAGACCGAAAACCATAAAATCCTAGAAGAAAACCTAGGAAATACCACTTAGGACATAGGCATCGACAAAGACTTCATGTCTAAAACACCAAAAGCAATGGTAACAAAAGCCAAAATTGACAAATGGGACCTAATTAAACTAAAGAGCTTCTGCACAGCAAAAGGGGCTAGGGGAGGGATAGTATTAGTAGAAATACCTAATGCAGGTGATGGGTTGATGGGTGCAGTAAACCATCATGGCATGTATACATATGCAGCAAAACTGCACATTCTGCACATGTACTCCAGAACTTAAAGTAAAAAAAAAAAGAAAGAAAGAAAAAATATATATGGAGGCTTAAATGTACGGGCTGGGTGCTGTGGCTCATGCCTGTTACCCCAGAACTTTGGGAGACTGAGGTGGGCAGATCACCTGAGGATGGAGTTCGAGATCAGCCTGGCCAACATGGTGAAACCCTGTCTCTACTAAAACTACAAAATTAGCCAGGCATGATGGCATGCGCCTATAATCCCAGATACTCAAGAGGTTGAGGCAGGAGAATCACTTGAACCCAGGAGGTAGAGGTTGCAGTGAGATGACATTAGGTCACTGCACTCCAGCCTGGGTGATGGACGGGGACTCTGTCTCAAAAAAAGGAAAACAAATAGAAGGTTGCGGGACTGCATCTTGTGAGAGCCTTCTTGCTGGTGGGGATTCTCTGTAGAGTCCTACAGCTCAGGACATCATATGGTGAGGGGCCAAACATGCTTATGTGCTTGCTCAAGTCTCTATTCCTCTTTTATAATGCCACCAGTTCCACTCTCTTGAAAACCCATTAATACATTAACCCATTAACACATTAATCCTTGAACAGATTAATTCATTCATGAAGGCAGAGCCCTTATGACCAATTACCTCCTTAAGGCTGCACCTCTCTATACTTCCACCTTGGGGATTAAGTTTTCCATGAGTTTTGGAGGGAACAAACATTCAAACCAATGCAGCCAACAACCACGAGAAGCTAGGAGAAAAGCACGGAATCAGTTATCTCCCTGCAGAGGAAACCAACCCTGTCAGCACCTTAGTTTTGGACTTACAAGATTCAGAACTGTGAGAGATTAAATTTGGTTTTGAGGTCCTCCAGTTTCTATTAATTTGTTACACAGCATGGAATTCTGATATGCCATTGTTCTCCATTATCCATTTATCACAGTAAAAGTTTTAAATTCAACACCTTTAAAAGCTGGATTGCAACTGGTATTAAGAAAAGTTGAGAAGGGGAAAGTATTATTTATGAGTACCTCTTCCAGCAGTGAGGAGAGAAGTACCCTGAAGAGCCATGAGGAAAGTAGAACACAGACAAGTGTAGTATGTCCAGGCAAGAGGTGTATACAATGCCAGATAGGAAAATAAGAGAGATAAAGCAGGGGCATGAAGTCTAAGGTTCATGTAAATAATCAACAACCAGGTGAACTAAAAAAATTGAAGCAGCAGTAAGATGTGGGTTGGTTAAAAGCATGGGTGAATCAGAGCTCTTCATCATTAAAGGAGCAAGTCAAAGTAACATGAGAATAGAAACTCAGAGTCAGAGTAATGAAGAAAGGAAAGGAATAACGCTGAAGCTGATGCTGTTTGCTCCCCTATACCCTCTCTTCCTCCTTTATTCCTGTCTTAAATAGATATTTCAGTTCTGAATAACTTTTGCCTAGAGGCCTATATGTTCTAGAGTCTAAACAAATAGCTGACTACTGTGGAATCAACAGAATAGGGTGCACACACAATTTTCTGGCAGAGGTATTTCTTATATTGATCACTTAAATCAGTCTCTTCATAAAATATTAACATTACAAGCCTTGGTTAGAAGATGTTAACTGCTAAGAGCCTCTGGTGAGACCTGAGTTTATGTTGGACTATAACGTCAACATAATGTATTTTTTAAAAAATCAGTAAACACAAAGATACTATTCCTTTTAACTACATAGGAAAATTCAGAATGTCATTGTAGAATACCCTACAGTTATTGCACAGTAAAGAAATATTTCTCATACATATAACAATTTCTCATGTCTCTAACTTTAGTTTTCAGCATTGAGAGTAGTCAGTGTGATGTTTTATCAGGGATTATCGTAATCCCAAATGAGAAGGAAATGTGTGGTGCTATTGTGGATGAATACAGGCTGCTATAGTTGAGCATCAGAAGATAAATATGGTGAGTTTAAGAAAATTTTAAGAGATATATTACTGCCCTAGAATAATGCTTAGGTGCTCATTTTCCAGTGTCAAAGTAGACATATGGCAGAAGATTCCAGAGAACATTTTTTCCATTTATATAAATTGGAATGAAAGATATTTAAAATCTTAAATCTAAGATTTCCTAATCTATTTATTAATTCATTTAGTTATATTCTACAAATCTTTCAGATATAAATGTGGTACAAAGAGACTAATATCTTGTCTGTATTCTAGGGCTATATATAGGGAAAAGACAGATACATACAATCAACTGAAATTTATGGCAGAATGTGATGAGTCAATTACAGATTCAAAGCAAGATATGTATGTACAGATAAAAGCATAATTCTCAGTAAGTAATCAGAGGAATTTTCTTGGAAGAGAGGGGATTTGAGTAATTGAACTGAGCCTTACAATTTATGTAAGGTTTTGATCCTCAAAGCTACAGAGAGAGGAACTCAGACAAAGAGAGTTTCATCAATGCTTCCTAGTCAATAAATCTATTGATCAGGTGAGTAGTCAGTCTAGTGTGGATAGAGTGTAGGGAACAGAGAGATTAGAGAGGAGAGGCACATGAGGTCACGATCAAGGTCATAAAAGACCCTGGAATGCCAAAGCTAAAGTTTAGATTTTTTTTTTTTTTTTTTTTTTTTTTTTTTGAGACATGGTCTTGCTCTATTGCGCAGGCTGGAGTGCAGTAGGACAATCGTGGCACACTGCAGCCTCAACCTCCTGGGTTCAGAAGATCCTCCCACCCAAGCCTCCTGAGTAGTTGGGTATGGGAGTTCAGTCAGGGTTGTGGGAAAAATTGTAAAGATGCAAACCTTCTTGGAAGTCTGGAAGGTTTTGTAATAGTTTCAGTAAAATATTTGGCTGAAGGCAGCTGAATTCACTTAAAAGCTTAGGGCGTAGATATAAAGAATGTAGGGGAGTATATCTAAATAGCTTGTTTACTCATGTGGTCCTGAGACTGACCTTTGATCATTGGAGGGCAAGACTGCTCTCTCCAAGGGAGGGAGACTAGATTAATTACCCACAGCTGTGTTGACCCAAAGCCTTTGTCATTTAATCTCTACTAAATAAATGCAAACTTCACCAGTTTATCGGGGTGACACTGCAGACTCAGGCAGCAGAGCCTTTTAACTGTGCTGACAGGCAAAATATCTGTGTCAGTGGAGGTCTTTCATCCATCTCTGGGTCAGGGTCTGTAGGTTGGACCTGGAAGCTGGGACTGCAGGCATGCATCAATATGCCTAGCTAATTTTTAAATACTCTGTAAAGATGAGGTCTCACTATGTTGCCCAGACTGGTCTCGAATTACTGGCTTAAAGTGATTCTTCCAAAGTGTTGGGATTACATGCATGAACCACCACACCTGGCTCAAAGCTAAAGTAGTTGGATGACATTCCTTAGGAAACATCAAGTCAATAAAAAATGTTCATGGGAGATAGAGTTTTCTTTTTTTTTTTTTTTTTTAAAATCATGTTCTCCCCAATATGTCTACAATACAGCTGTTTCTTAGCCTCATTACCCAGATGACAGATTACGAGTTTTGGTCTGCTTTCAGATAGTTATCCTTCTTTCCCTATTTCTTGACAGCTTTTCTTTTCAGATTCTAACTTTTGACATTTGAAATATGAGCCTCTGAACTACAGTGTCTGTATTGAATTATTTGGTCAAGTCATAAACTTATTATTTGGTCAAGTCATAAACTTGAATTTGTATATGTCAAGAATTTGTTTTAAATCTTAGTTTTTAAAAGCTTACCATATGTTAAAATTTTGGCACCAGTGTCACCATTGTTCTTATAACATTAACTAAATTCTTCAAAATCAATCTGACTCTTTTTTTTACTTTAACCTAATTTCTAGTATGAGATCCACAGAGATCACTCAGCTGCCATCAAAATGCGATATAGGAATAAGATAACTGAATTGACATGTATTCCTTAGAGCAATTGTATCCACCATTTCTTTCTCCAAAAGAGTTTTGACAGCTTGTCAAACATTTTCTTATGAAGAGTCATTATGTGACTACCTTCACCAAACTCCCTATGAGTGCACATCCAATCAGGCTTAAAATAGAATTAGTGTTTTCCCAATTGTTTCTAGTGTTGTGAGTAAGAATTGTTCACCTCAAGATAATCCTGAGAGGTAACATGGTATGGTGGATTGAAGAACAAAGAAAGTTTTCAATGTATACGTCTAGTTTTCATCATAGAATTTTCAGATAAGCTTAGAAGATTTGATTTCACTTCTTTCTATAATATATTCTCTTGTCTACGTCCTAAACTTCCCTGATGGCATTTGGCATCTGTTTTTAAGAAAATGATGATGGCTGGTCGCATTGGCTCATGCCTGTAATCCCAGCACTTTGGGAGGCCCAGGCGGGCAGATGACTTGAGGGCTTAAACCTGGCCAGCATGGCGAAACCCCATCTCTACTAAAAACACAAAACTTAGCCAGGCATGGCGGTGCTTACCAGCTACTTGGGAGGTTGAGGCACAAGAATTTCTTGAACCTGGGAGGCAGAGGTTGCAGTGAGCTGAGATTGTGCCACTGCACTGCACTCCAGCCTGGGCGACAGAGTGAGACTGTCTCAAAAAAGAAAAAAAAAAAAAAGAGGATGCTGATACTCTTGGTAAGATATTTATTGGACAAAGACCTTATTTGTTGTCTCCTGTAGTTTTAAGTTTTTGCATCATGATTCCTATTACAGCTCCAAATTAAACAGAATTCCTCTTCACTTTTGTTAAACTGCTTGTTACCCTTTGTCTTTGTTTTTAAGGTAATAGATCTGTCAATGTGAAATGTTCCATATTACACTTTTGTTTCTTTAGGACAAAAATGAAATCCAAGCTATTTCTAAAGGAAGAAAATTGCTCCACTGCACTCTTTCTCTGTCTCTTTTATTCCTGAGAATGATTACACAAATGTTTGATTTCATAAAATACCCTTACCCAATTTTGAGGCTTATATATGTGTTTATTGATTTAATCTTAATTTTTTATTGGTAAACTTATTTAGCAGTTCAATTCCACTTTTTGAATATGCCTAAAAAGTGGCAGATTCACCAGCACAATTGAACACTACTCAATCCTTATTATCATAGGATAATTTCACTTAATTTCAACACACATCTCTATATTTTAGAAACAAAATAATTTAAGATACATCAATGAGGACTTTAAAATTATGTATGAATATAAAATGTTCAATGTGAATTTGTTTTCAGTTGCCTGATTTTCTTAACTGTTACAGTCAACTCTCTGTATCTGTTGGTTCTGCATTTATGAATTCAACCAATGATTAAAATATCTAAAATATATTAAAATACTGCAATAAAATAATACAAATTTAAAAGAATGCAGTATAAAGCTGTTTACATAGCATTTACATTGTATTAGATATTATAAGTAATCTAGAGATTATTTAAAGTATATGGGAGGATGTATATAGATTATATGCAAATACTACACCATTTTATATAAGGGACTTCAGCAATGGCAGATTTTGGTATTTGAGGGGGAGTGCTAGAACCAATTTTCTGTGGATATGGACAGATGACTTTACTTTTAAAGAGGTGAAAGCTGGACATTTTGCCTAGAACTTAGTGAGGGAAGTGAGGAGAGACAGAAGCTTGATGTGGGTAGGGGCAATGGTGTGCTCTTCATGCTTGATTTTGTATGCCTCAGAAGGAAGAACGTTTTAAAAGTTGGCTACCTATAAGAATTAATTGGAAAACCAAAGAGACAAAAATACACAAGAAAATATGAAATGTCAACAAGAGTAAGAGGTAGTCAAATGTGACCATTTGGTCCTCTTCACTGAATTGTGGGTGACCACTAGAAACTAATTTACAACCTTTGATATAATTATCTATGCATTAATGTTGCTCTAGACTTTTAAAAGAGCTAATTACAAACATTTTACATTTATGAAATAATTAAATTATTTATCTTTCCTTGCATTTACGCATAAGCCAATTAAATCATTTACTGAAGCAGTTTGATTGACTTTTTTATCATCAATGAAAATGCTATGACTTATGACAGATTTGTCCTCTCCTTCTCCTCTCCTTGACATTTGTCCTCAATGTCAATTTTAGAAACTTAAAATCCAATTAAATTGCTGACTGGAGAGTGGATTTTTGAAAAGTTTAGACACTCAGTTATTCAAAATATATTTAAGTCTCAGTAATAGAGAAGCACTCAATTTTCTTTGGGTTTGAAGCAACTATTGCAAGAAAATAGATGGTTCACAAGATTTTGAACATTTCTTTTCCTGCATTTTATTGTGTTTGATTATATTTGCTTGAAAACTTGATAACTTGTTCAGATTTCAGGGGTGGAAACGCATTTCTATCCGAACATAAAAAAGTCTATAGGTTTGTCACCTTTGAGTATGATTCATTGTCATCTTCTCTTGAAAATCTATGAAATTTCAACACAAAAGATACCATCCTTTTAGGAGATGATGTATTCACTCTCTAAATGATTCACCTGTATTATATTTGAATCTGCCGATTTTCTGCCTTCTAGAATAAAATAATTATACTGGTGGGATACTCTGTGATCTCTAATAATATTTGTTTAAGCAAGCTCTTGGATATAAAATGTCTATACATTTATATTTTTCAAAAGTTCGAAATAACTGAAAATTATCAGGGATAAGAGGATGCTATTACAAGTTGAAAGATTAGCATATCATATGGATTAAAAAACAGTATGATGAAACTGATATTACAGTGATTTGCATCTCAAATACTCACCTCATGTTATTTAAAGACTTTGATGCTTACTGCAATGCTGTAACACATCAGACACTCAATTAAATCTTGTTCAAGAAATGAATTAACTTTGAATAAAATCTTGTTCTTAATTTTTAAAAGTTTTACTTATGTAGTATATTAAAATATGTAATACTTTATATATTAAAATATATAAAATATATTAAAATATTAAATGTTTTACTACATCATCAAAAATCCAGATGATTCTATTAGTTTGTATACAAGATTTTTTCTATATTTAATTTCATTTTATGACACACACTGCAAAATGATCATACCTGGAAGGTATAAAATAAATCACAAATACTTAAAAAACTAGTTATGTTCCACAAAACATGATTTAAACTAGTCTGAAGAGTTTCTTTGAAATGTTAAATTTATTTAGCATTTCAAAAGTTCTGTTAGTATTCTAAAGACTAAATTAGATG
>NW_016805834.1:276204-288328 GCF_001698545.2 Rhinopithecus bieti
TATAAAATATATTAAAATATTAAATGTTTTACTACATCATCAAAATCCAGATGATTCTATTAGTTTGTATACAAGATTTTTTCTATATTTAATTTCATTTTATGACACACACTGCAAAATGATCATACCTGGAAGGTATAAAATAAATCACAAATACTTAAAAAACTAGTTATGTTCCACAAAACATGATTTAAACTAGTCTGAAGAGTTTCTTTGAAATGTTAAATTTATTTAGCATTTCAAAAGTTCTGTTAGTATTCTAAAGACTAAATTAGATGGTATTTCTACTGTCTGAAAGGATCATAATGACAAAAAATTATGTTACCAATAATATGGGAAAATATTATTTGTAAGAAGGAATCCTTATATTTAACTAGTATGGAAAGGAATATATCAATTATTTTCTAATCATAGATAAAGTATAATGGTAAAGTGTTTGTTCAATAATATGTACCATTACATATTATTTTGTTTCTGTGAGGTTCTATTATATATTCTCTTTAGCACATGAAATCAGTTAAAGTTTTGGAATAAATTTACTTTTCTCAAAAAACTTTCACCAGATTACTCACATCATAGAACAAAATTAAAGCATTTTGAATGAGGCCTTAAAAATAGTATAGTTTAACTTCTACCTTCTCTTCTCCTTTTCTTCTACCCACATTTTGCACCTATGTAAATTGAGAATGAATGAAATTACATGTTTTGAAGGTCCTACTACGTATAACTAGTGACCAGGAGAGGACTAGAGTCTTTTGACCTCCAATTTTTGTGGCTTTACCCACAGCAGTATTTCTGCTTCTTTCCAAAATTTGGGCTCTTAAATTATCAGTGTCTTAGGTTGAAATCCAAGCCCTCCCTAGCACAATTTTCCATTTAGTTTCCTTTTATCTCTTTTATTTTATCCTTTTATTATAGTATGACAGGGAAACCTGGTTAAGGATAAGGGACATTCACGAAGTTTGAGGGATGTGTTAAAGACTACATGTACTTAGCCTAAGGGACAGGACAATAAACAAAACCTAAGACCCTATAGTCAGTATATTTTTCACCGAATCAAAAAGCTTCTGGTATAAATGTGCATTCAAGCCAGAGCATATTGCCATGCTGGGGGAAGGAAGAGGGTGGTTATGGCAAAAATATGCAAATGAGCACCTGCTGAAGACCACCAGAGCCATCTGCTCCTTGGAATCACATAACCTTTTACCAACCTCTTTTTGTTAGCTTTTCCCCTCAGTTGTTCAGGACATGGAGGGAGGGCCACATTCTCTAATTATTAATTTTACAGCATTAGCATTAATTGAGATCATCTCATAAAATGAGCTTGTCAAAGAAGTACCTACTTGATTTAGTGGACTAGTGTCTTAAACTGCTTGAAGACCTATGTGCAAATCTTAAAGAAATTGTGGCTTAAAAAAATACTTAAAGTTGACTCTATAGATTACCAGAATCAGAATGAGGTATTCATTCTAGCATTGGCTATATCTCTGATTTATGATTCTAGCATCCTTTAGAATCTCAACCAAATCCCATCAATGTACTCCACTAAATACCTTTCCTAGTTCTATTAGTGTCTATTAAAAAGTCCCTTAGTAGACTAGTGACTGATATTGACATTATAAAATTATGCAAAATGACATAGACAATTTGAATATGCAGAAAAGAAGAAAATGGAAATGAAAGAATAAAAGACACAAGTAATCACGACCTAGAAAGAGTTGCTCATTTTAGGTATATGTTTTTTCACTATATATGAATATATATGTAAAATTTGTCTATAAATGAAAAATACAAATAACAGGTATGGATTATTTACATATATTCAAAACACAACCTTCTAGACATACAAAATTTTACCATTTATCAATGTATTGTGAAAATGTACTGTGTCATATAATATTTTATAACATCATTTATCATTTTGCATGGTGTTGATGAATTCTGGTTGATTTAATTATTCCTTTTTGTTTAAAACCTAGGTTGCTAGCAATATCTTTGTTCTAATTAACTTTTATAAAAATCATTACACATATATCTTGGCACACGTATCTAATTATTTCCTTAGAAAAATATTCTCAAAGTGGGAATTGCTGGGTCAAAGAGTATAAACCTTACTCCTAAAAGATACTTTTGAAGAATTATGTATATATGGTAAGATGTTTTAGCCTAATTATTCTTATCATCATAGTCACCATTCTTGGATATTTATTATCTGCTGAACGCAGCTCACATTACGTGTGTTTTCTTATTTATTTGGCACAACAAAATCCTTTGTGTTTACTATTATTATGCTCAATACTGTGATTTAGTGGAAGATAAATTTTAATAATTTTGTATATTTTTAAAATGTATTTGACCTTGTCAGCACTCTATATCCTTATCTTTTATGCAAGCTGGTTTTGTAAGCCTAAACTTATTACTGTTAATAGTCCCCTGTACCTCCATAAATTTTGTTTTTTGAGACAGAGTCCCTCTCTGTCACCCAGGCTGGAGTGCAGTAGCATGATCTCGGCTCACTGCAAAGTCTGCCTCCCGGGTTCAAGTGATTCTTGTGCCCAGTCTCCCGAGTACAGGCGTGTACCACCATGCCCGGCTATTTTTTGTATTATTATTATTATTATTATTATTATTATTTTTTAGTAGAGACAGAGTTTTACCATGTTTGCCAGGCTGGTCTCAAACTCCTAATCTCAGGTGGTCCACCTGCCTAAGCCTCCCAAAGTGCTGGAATTACAAGCTTGAGCCCCCGCGCCTGGCTACCTCGATAGATTTTATGTCCTAACATGGAAGGGCATGAACTAAAACCAACTCTGCCAATTCACTCACTTACTTATAACAAGGACCTTTTTTTTTCCCTCCTCATATAAAATCGTGAATACTACTTGCTACTATTCTTCCCATAATTACACTTTTGTTCTGGCTATTATCTCAAAGATGGGCGGATAATTTATAGCTGCACACATTACAAACCTGTACTTGCCATCATTCTCTCTTTGAATCTGACTCTGAAAACAGGACTGGATTCTAGAGTAAGTGGATGGAATTAATTATACTACCAGATAAAGAAGTATTATAGAGTAGAATTTGGGTGATGGTTAAGAACTGCCTATAGTATGTATGACAATTTGTCATACTACATATACATATTACATGTGTATGTTGCATGTGGGGACCTAATTTGATGTAGCACATATTAAAGACTATACAACAGCACTTTTGTAACAAATTACATCATATTATCTGCTAATTCTTTCTTAACGAATGGTAAAAAAAAATGGGCAAAAAATGAGTTCTGGAATATGGTATTTCAGTATCAAATCATGTAATCAAATTAATTCATTCTCTTTTAGTTTTACGCTTCTCATTAGGTCTTCTTTTCCTCTGTGTTAATGTTAGGTATCTATACTTGTCAATGGACAAAATGAATTTTATCAGTGGCTTCTTTAGCCATAATAATGTTTCAATAATAACTTAATTATGCCACATTTCTTGATGTAGCTAAATAATGAGAAAATGGGTGTAATAAGATTTTAAATACATGGGTAAGTTATAAAATATGTAGGTTAGTTTAACTCTGTATTCTCAATAATATTACTCACAACTGCAGTAAATATCACATTTTAAACACAGTTTAAAAGAGAAGTAAATAAATTTTTAATTAATTTTTAATTAATTCTCTCAAGACTTCCCCTTTGATCAGCAGGCTTCCCCAGTTAAAAAAAAAAATTCCCATAGCTGTTAAATCCACAATTATATTTTGCAACTAACCATTTACAATATTATTTCACTACAAAGAACACTTCTCAAGTTATTTTCAACACTTTCAATACAGCTCTAAACTTTTAATACGTGTAGTTTTTATCCAGACTATCCAGACCTGTTAACCAACTGTCACTGTGAGTGTAATGAAGGCTTCTGTGGGTTTGGAGAGGGAGAATGTGCTGGACTAGCAATTTATCACTTAGCCTCACAAGCCAAAAGACACTTCGGCTCCCATCAAATCACTTTCAAGAGCCATATTGAAAACAACCAATTTGATAGTGTCGCAGGTGTAGAAATTACATCTTTTAATTCTGCACTTTAACTTTTTTTTCAACATTTTAGGTTTGATCAGGCTGCCTTCTCATTGGGGAGTGATTTCATTACTCCCTCTCTTTTTAAAGTTTTCCTTCTAGGAATTGCATGTACCAGTAAATATTATGATGGTCTCATTTCTTTTCTGAAATGAGGTTTTCATTAGCTTTATAGCGATAAAGTAAAATTTATTTTTACCACTTTTTAATCACACCATTCACATATTTTCGATTTAGTACTGGGAACCCAAGGATATCATCTTATTTTCCTGCATTACTGATTGTCTAAATGTACCTAGTTTTTTAAAGGTAACATTTCCTATTTTATTAAGTATTCAGGTTCATTGTGATACCAAAACCAGATACAACAGTTACAAGTAAAGATGACCATGACCAATATTCCATATGAATATAGACATATAAATTTCCAGAAATACTAGCAGACTGAATGTAGCAATATATACAAATAATTATACCTCATGACCAAGTAGGATTTTTTCACAAATGCTATGATGGGTTAATATCCAAAAAATCAACCAATATGTTACATCATATTATTTATCAGAAGATTTTAGACCTTGCGAAATGCTTATCGGAGTTCAGTTTAACATGCTTTCTGCTGAAACCTACTGGGCTTGAATCATCAGCTAAGCTAATAATATCTATAGTGGATCATCAGCTGTGTGGGACCTATATTTGCATATTTTCAGTAGTTGGTATAATCACTGGAGAACTGCAGAAAAATCAAAGTGGAATGGATTTTAGGAAATAATTTGGTTCCAGCAATTTGAAGCCTGTTCCAAAGTAAGTTTTCCCAACTGTTCTCAAATCATATTCCTAAACTCTCCTGTTTTGTTGAAGTATTAAGAGACCAATATTAATATATTTTTGTGGTCTTCATTTTTCTTATTACTCTACTTTTAAATGTTTAAAACACAACATTTGTACATAGTTTGATGCCAAACATTTTTAATATGGCCTGTGAGGCATTGTGTCTTATGGCTCCCACATGACAGTATGAAGGTGCTGACTTGTATCAACTTGCAAGAGCTAAACTTTGCGAAATTTTGTGAGCTGGTTGTTAAACCTAGGTATTATTTTAAGATAATTATATAAAATTAACATCAAGTAGATTCTATAACAAACAAAAGTAATAAATACTCAGAACTCATCACTTCATAATTATTTGGCTATACTTTATTATTATCGTGAGGTTACTTACGCCCATTGTGTCTGTGTCATGGAAATATCATCTAATGGAGTGTTACTGGCAGCTCTTTCCAACTCAGCATTTTGTGATATGTTGATCTCTTAAAATTGGCCATGGTGGGAATATTTACTCCACAGGAGTTGGCAAATATTAAAAATCAGAACTTGATTTACTATTTTGTTGACTGTATAGACATAAGAAAGTAATAAAAGAAAGTATAGCGTATGGCCTCTACACAATAGTGTGAAAGAGAGACTTTCTTAATAATACAGATTAAACTTTTAAAAGTGTCATGTCTGTTCCTGTTACATTGTGAATATCACAAAAAATAAAAAAAAGTTTCCAGTTTGGGAAAACTATTCTATAATTCAAAAANATCTCAGGTGGTCCACCTGCCTAAGCCTCCCAAAGTGCTGGAATTACAAGCTTGAGCCCCCGCGCCTGGCTACCTCGATAGATTTTTATGTCCTAACATGGAAGGGCATGAACTAAAACCAACTCTGCCAATTCACTCACTTACTTATAACAAGGACCTTTTTTTTTCCCTCCTCATATAAAATCGTGAATACTACTTGCTACTATTCTTCCCATAATTACACTTTTGTTCTGGCTATTATCTCAAAGATGGGCGGATAATTTATAGCTGCACACATTACAAACCTGTACTTGCCATCATTCTCTCTTTGAATCTGACTCTGAAAAACAGGACTGGATTCTAGAGTAAGTGGATGGAATTAATTATACTACCAGATAAAGAAGTATTATAGAGTAGAATTTGGGTGATGGTTAAGAACTGCCTATAGTATGTATGACAATTTGTCATACTACATATACATATTACATGTGTATGTTGCATGTGGGGACCTAATTTGATGTAGCACATATTAAAGACTATACAACAGCACTTTTTGTAACAAATTACATCATATTATCTGCTAATTCTTTCTTAACGAATGGTAAAAAAAAATGGGCAAAAAATGAGTTCTGGAATATGGTATTTCAGTATCAAATCATGTAATCAAATTAATTCATTCTCTTTTTAGTTTTTACGCTTCTCATTAGGTCTTCTTTTCCTCTGTGTTAATGTTAGGTATCTATACTTGTCAATGGACAAAAATGAATTTTTATCAGTGGCTTCTTTAGCCATAATAATGTTTCAATAATAACTTAATTATGCCACATTTCTTGATGTAGCTAAATAATGAGAAAATGGGTGTAATAAGATTTTTAAATACATGGGTAAGTTATAAAAATATGTAGGTTAGTTTAACTCTGTATTCTCAATAATATTACTCACAACTGCAGTAAATATCACATTTTAAACACAGTTTAAAAGAGAAGTAAATAAATTTTTAATTAATTTTTAATTAATTCTCTCAAGACTTCCCCTTTGATCAGCAGGCTTCCCCAGTTAAAAAAAAAAATTCCCATAGCTGTTAAATCCACAATTATATTTTGCAACTAACCATTTACAATATTATTTCACTACAAAGAACACTTCTCAAGTTATTTTCAACACTTTCAATACAGCTCTAAACTTTTAATACGTGTAGTTTTATCCAGACTATCCAGACCTGTTAACCAACTGTCACTGTGAGTGTAATGAAGGCTTCTGTGGGTTTGGAGAGGGAGAATGTGCTGGACTAGCAATTTATCACTTAGCCTCACAAGCCAAAAGACACTTCGGCTCCCATCAAATCACTTTCAAGAGCCATATTGAAAACAACCAATTTGATAGTGTCGCAGGTGTAGAAATTACATCTTTTAATTCTGCACTTTAACTTTTTTTTCAACATTTTAGGTTTGATCAGGCTGCCTTCTCATTGGGGAGTGATTTCATTACTCCCTCTCTTTTAAAGTTTTCCTTCTAGGAATTGCATGTACCAGTAAATATTATGATGGTCTCATTTCTTTTCTGAAATGAGGTTTTCATTAGCTTTATAGCGATAAAGTAAAATTTATTTTACCACTTTTAATCACACCATTCACATATTTTCGATTTAGTACTGGGAACCCAAGGATATCATCTTATTTTCCTGCATTACTGATTGTCTAAATGTACCTAGTTTTTTAAAGGTAACATTTCCTATTTTATTAAGTATTCAGGTTCATTGTGATACCAAAACCAGATACAACAGTTACAAGTAAAGATGACCATGACCAATATTCCATATGAATATAGACATATAAATTTCCAGAAATACTAGCAGACTGAATGTAGCAATATATACAAATAATTATACCTCATGACCAAGTAGGATTTTTTCACAAATGCTATGATGGGTTAATATCCAAAAAATCAACCAATATGTTACATCATATTATTTATCAGAAGATTTTAGACCTTGCGAAATGCTTATCGGAGTTCAGTTTAACATGCTTTCTGCTGAAACCTACTGGGCTTGAATCATCAGCTAAGCTAATAATATCTATAGTGGATCATCAGCTGTGTGGGACCTATATTTGCATATTTTCAGTAGTTGGTATAATCACTGGAGAACTGCAGAAAATCAAAGTGGAATGGATTTTAGGAAATAATTTGGTTCCAGCAATTTGAAGCCTGTTCCAAAGTAAGTTTTCCCAACTGTTCTCAAATCATATTCCTAAACTCTCCTGTTTTGTTGAAGTATTAAGAGACCAATATTAATATATTTTGTGGTCTTCATTTTCTTATTACTCTACTTTTAAATGTTTAAAACACAACATTTGTACATAGTTTGATGCCAAACATTTTAATATGGCCTGTGAGGCATTGTGTCTTATGGCTCCCACATGACAGTATGAAGGTGCTGACTTGTATCAACTTGCAAGAGCTAAACTTTGCGAAATTTTGTGAGCTGGTTGTTAAACCTAGGTATTATTTTAAGATAATTATATAAAATTAACATCAAGTAGATTCTATAACAAACAAAAGTAATAAATACTCAGAACTCATCACTTCATAATTATTTGGCTATACTTTATTATTATCGTGAGGTTACTTACGCCCATTGTGTCTGTGTCATGGAAATATCATCTAATGGAGTGTTACTGGCAGCTCTTTCCAACTCAGCATTTTGTGATATGTTGATCTCTTAAAATTGGCCATGGTGGGAATATTTACTCCACAGGAGTTGGCAAATATTAAAATCAGAACTTGATTTACTATTTTGTTGACTGTATAGACATAAGAAAGTAATAAAAGAAAGTATAGCGTATGGCCTCTACACAATAGTGTGAAAGAGAGACTTTCTTAATAATACAGATTAAACTTTTAAAAGTGTCATGTCTGTTCCTGTTACATTGTGAATATCACAAAAAATAAAAAAAAGTTTCCAGTTTGGGAAAACTATTCTATAATTCAAAAAGGAAGGCCTTTATGTCATTGACCAACAAATAAGGTTCAGATGTGTATCTTCATTTCACTTTTGGCTTACTTGTTAATGGAAATGAAAATAACCAACATTAATGTTGAAGCTACACTTGATAATTGCAGTCATAGAACATAAGAGTTCAGCAAAAATCAATAAAATCACTCTGTGAGAACTAATTTGCTATATGGAATTTATAGCAGAGTATTATATATTTCATTATTCTTTGCAAATTGTTTGCAAATTTGTGCTTTTCTTCCTCAGAGCCAGTTCAGAAATCAGGCCTAAGAAACTGGGCATAAGAGCACTCCACTATCCCTCCCTACATCTAATTCTTGTCTCACACTTCTCTCTAAGCTCTAGACAATTTGGCCAGTTTTTACTTCTTTATTTTAAAAATTATTTGATTGGCATGTAATATTTGTACATATTTATGGGTACATGTGATATTTTGGTACTTGCATAGAATATGTCATGATCAAGTCAGGGTATTTAGGATATTCATCACTTTGAGTATTAATCATTTCTATGTGTTGGGAGCATTTCAAGTCTTCTAACTATTTTGAAATATGTAATACCTTGTTGTTAATTATAGTTGGTTACTATATACACTCTACTCTTCCATCAAACGTTGGAACTTATTCCTTCTAACTTTCTGTATATTTGTACCCATTAACCAACCACTCTTCATTCCCCCATCCACACACTCTTTCAAGCCTTTGTTAACTATTATTCTATTCTTTAAGTCCATGAGACTCAGTTTTTTAACTCCTGCATATGAGTGAGAACATGCAATGTTTGTCTTTCTCTGCCTGGCTTATTTCACTTAACATAATGACCTCCAGGTCCATCCACGTTGCTGCAAATGACATGATTTCATTCATTTTTCAGGGCCAAATAGTATTCCATTATGTGTATATATATATCACATTTTCTTTTCTTTTTGTTTTTTGAGATGGAGTCTCGCTCTGTTGCCCAGGTTCGAGTGCAGTGGCACAGTCTCAGCTCACTGCAAACTTGGCCTCCTGGGTTCACACCATTCTCCTGCCTCAGCCTTTTGAGTAGCTGGAGACTACAGGTGCCCACCACCACGCCCGGTTAATTTTTTGTATCTTTTAGTAGAGACAGGATTTCACTGTGTTAGCCAGGATGGTCTCTATCTCCTGACCTTGTGATCTGCCCTCCTTGGCCTCCCGAAGTGCTGGGATTACAGGCATGAACCATCGCGCCCGGCCATATTTTCTTTGTCTATTTGTGTTGATGGACACTTAGGCTGATTCTGTCTTTGCTATTGTGAACAGTATTGCAATAAACAGGGGGTGAAGGTATTTTTTATATTCTGATTTTCCTTTCTTTGGGTAAATAACCAGTAGTGGGTTGGTTCCAGGATCCTCAGCGATACCAAAATTCATGGACGCTCAAGTCCCTTGTATAAAATGGTAGGTATTTGCATATAACCTACATACATTGTCTCATATAATTTAAATCATTTCTACTTTATCTATAATACCTAATACAATGTAAACTGTATGTAAACACTGTTGTACTGTATTATTTAGGGAATAAGAAAAAAGTCTGTACATATTCAGTACAGATGCAACCATTTATTATTTTTCTCAATGTGTTCAATCAATCCAAATTCATGAATACTTTTGGATTTGGAGGACTGACTGTATTAAGCTTCTTTTCACTTTCTTACACATTGCTCTCTCAGAAGAGATTCTCTTCATTCCTTATCTAGCTAACATCTGCTCAGCCTTAATAACTTAAAATTTCAGCTTACATCAGCATAAATACATCTTTATCATTGCAACTTAAGAAAATAAAACTATCCTTTTTTTGACTTTACACGCTACTCAATTTCCACCATAATTTTTTGCGACTTTTCAGAGCATCTTATTTTAAAAGTTATTTTTACTGTCTCCGCATTCTCACTTTTCATTTTTACTTGAAAAAACTCCAAATGAACTGTTTTTTTTTTTTTCCAGCTTTGCAGTGAAATAACTCTTGCATGTTGCCAATCTCTTGATAACTCCTTTGTCTTCATCTTACTTCATCTTTCAGTAGCAATAGACGGTTAACCATTATTGACTTCTTGGATCACCTTATTTTATTAACTTTTCTGCTACTATATCTCAGTGGCTTCTACTTCTCATCCAACGTTTCTGGTTTCTTTTGTGACTGATTTCTGAACAATGAGATGTCCCAGTGATTGAATTTTGGCTCTTTTTTCTTTCTCCACGGATAATTTTTTTTTCAATGCTATGACTCTGAATACCATCTACTTTTGATTGACTGTCAAATTTGTATCTTTAGTTCCAAACATCCCAGAACTCCAGATTATATGATGTGCCTCTTGTATCTAGAAATTTAAACATCTAATAGGCATCCAAAATTTTGCATGCACAAAACAAAGGAACTGGTTTCCACTACCCTCTCTCCTGAACTGCAAACTTTCTCAAGCCACAGACACAGTATTTATCTACTAGGTAGGTATGTCCCTTAAATCCCATATGAAAGTCCACCAGTAAAACTTGTTAACATTACTAGCAAAACTAATCAAATTTTTTAGCAGATTATGTGTGAATTATCCCCTAAGTATATTTCCAAAGAAGAACAACACCACACTCTCTTCCTGCAGGCCATGAGAAATAAATGGTGAGTGACAACATCTTTCAAAAATCATTTACTGACTGTTTTCCCTAAGGTAAGTCTACTCATAATCTTACTTGTGAACAGAAATAAAATTATCAACCAACAAAATGTTAAAGTAAATGACAAACTCCTCACTTGGTTCCCTGACTTAAGGAGAAAAGGATAGTGTGGAGAAAGGGAAGATCCTAGAGCTTTTCTTCTTTGCAAAAGCGATACGATATCAAAAGTAATATCAAAACTTAAAAGTTGCCATTTAGTACCAACTAAAGTTGGTACCTTTAGAGGCACCAAGACCAATAAAAGGGTACTGTACAAGCACTGTGCTTCTTAGCCCTTATGACTCAGTAGATCCAATGGTGATCAGGTTGTTTATGAAAGATCAGGATACCATATGGGCTCTTACTTAACAAGCCCTACATTTTAGTGGTCCAAAAAGCTACCTACTAGCAGGTTAATTAGTTGGACAGATTCTATCATTCCTCAAAAGACGTTTATGTTGAATTGGAGATAGAGGGTAGAATGTTGGTTACCACAGGCTGGGAAGGGTAGTGAGTGTGGGGGCAAGTGAGGATGGTTACTGGGTCCAAAAATATAGTTAGAATGAATAAGATCTGGTATTTGATAGCACAACAGAGTGATTACAGTCAACAAAATACATTTAAAATAAAAGAGTATAATTGGAATGCTTGTAACACAGAGAAATGATAAATGCTTGAGGTGATGAACACCCCATTTACCCTGATGTTATTATGCATTGCATGCCTGCAACTAAATATATCTCATGTACTCCATAAATATATATATATATATATACACACACACACACACACCTACAT